>NC_050092.1:2820102-3091708 GCF_009764565.3 Dermochelys coriacea
ATTTTAATCACACCGTTAAACAACAGAATACCAATTGAAATGTATTAAATATTTTTGGACGTTTTTCTACATTATCAAATAGAATACGAAGTGTACAGTGCTCACTTTATATTGCACGGTACAAATGATAAACAAAAGAAATAGTATTTTTAAATTCACCTCATACAATACCATAATGCAATCTCTTTATTGTGAAAGTGCAACTTACAAATGCAGATTTTTTTTTGGTTACATAACTGCACTCAAACAAAACAATGTAAAACTTTAGAGCCTACAAATCCACTCAGTCCTACTTCTTCAGCCAATCACTGAGAGAAACAAGCTTGTTTACATTTACGGGAGATAATTCTGCCCACTTCTTATTTAAAATGTCACCAGCAAGTGAGAACAGGCATTCACATGGGACTTTTGTAGCCAGCATTGTGAAGTATCTACATGCCAGATATACTAAACATTCATATGCCCCTTCATGCTTTGGCCACCATTCCAGAGGACATGCTCCCATGCTGATGACGCTCGTTAAAAAAAATGGGTTAACTAAATTTGTGACTGAACTCCTTGGGGGAGACTAGTATGTCTCCTGCTCTGTTTTACCTGCATTCTGCCATATATTTCATGTTATAGCAGATTCAGATGACGACCCAGCATGTATTGTTTGTTTTAAGAACACTTTCATAGCAGATTTGACAAAACGCAAAGAAGGTACCAATGTGAGATTTCTAAAGATAGCTACAGCACTGACCCAAGGTTTAAGAATCTGAAGTGCCTTCCAAAATCTGAAATGGATGAGATGTGGAGCATGCTTTCAGAAGTCTTAAAAGAGCAACTCTCCAATGCGGAAACCACAGAACCTGAACCACCAAAAAAGAAAATGAACCTTCTGCTGGTGGCATCTCACTCAGATGATGAAAGTGAACATGCATTGGTCTGCACTACTCTAGATCGCTATCGAGCAGAAACGTCATCAGTATGGACGCATGTCCCCCTAGAACGGTGGTTGAAGCATGAAGGGACATGTGAATCTATCGCATCTGGCACATAAATATTTTGCAACGCTGGCTACAACAGTGCCATGTGAACACCTGTTCTCACTTTCAGGTGGCATTGTGAACAAGAAGCGGGCAGCATTATCTCCTGAAAATGTCGTCAAACTTGTTTGTCTGAGTGACTAGCTGAACAAAAAGTAGGACTGAGTGGACTTGTAGGCTCTAAAGTTTTACGTTTTATTTTTGAATGCAGTTTTTTTGTACATAATTCTGCATTTATAAGTTCAACTTTAATGATAAAGAGATTGTATTACAGTATTTGTATGAGGTGAATTGAAAAATACTATTTCTTGTTTTTTATAGCACAAATATTTGCAATCAAAAATGAATATGAAGTGAGCACTGTACACTTTGTATTCTGTGTTGTAATTGAAATCAATATATTTGAAAATATAGTAAACATCAAAAAATATTCAAATGGTATTCTATTATTGTTTAACAGTGCGATTAATTGCACAATTTTTAATCACTTGACAACCATAGGAAGACCAGGGATCTTTCTCACACACCTGCAGTGAAGAACCAGGGACAAGCCTGACTGGATTTCAGTGACACTAGCAGCAAATTGATATAATGATCTGTAACATTAAAAGAGCAAAAAGAAAAAGGAGTACTTGTGGCACCTGAGAGACTAACATTTATTAGAGCATAAGCTTTCGTGAGCTACAGCTCACTTCATCGGATGCATTTTCCGATGAAGTGAGCTGTAGCTCACGAAAACTTATGCTCTAATAAATTTGTTAGTCTCTCAGGTGCCACAAGTACTCCTTTTTCTTTTTGCAAATACAGACTAACACGGCTGCTACTCTGAAACCTGTCATTAAAAGAGCAGCTGACTACCTGAGTGGAAAATTGTGAATCCCAAGGAAAAACAGTGGGCAAAACCTGGCGTAATGGGATGTGTCCCTTTAGAACAGTAGCGATTCTACAAGGTGATGTTGGGAGGTTCACAACATGATTATAAAAGAAAAACAATTTTCTGAGATACCACTTGACAGCAGGTGCACAGTGCCAAATAGTCAGCGCTGTCTGCCTCCCTACCAGAGTGAAACAACCACCTTTGACTGCTTTCAAAAATGGCGACCTTCAGGTCGGAAGTGAACTCTGCAGATGCACCTCAGAACTCTGGGTCTGCACTGATCAAGGACAGTGAGTGAGGTGCAGAGAAGGGACGGGAACGTTAAAGGAACTTTTGGTTGCTGGACTGAAGAACCTGAGTGAAAAGGACACTGCCCAACTTACTGGGGGTTGGGTCTGTTGCTCATGGTTTATGTTTATGAACCCTGTTTGCGGCGTTTTCCCAAATTAATGCTGAGTTACTTCCCTCCTTTTACTAAAAGTGTGTGTGTGTGTGGTGGGGGTTGGGGGTGTTTCTACACTCAGATTGTGCTTGTGAGAGGGGCCAAGGGCTTGGTGTGTAATTGTCAGAGGTCACTGGGTGGGGGCTCGAGACGGTTTTGTGTTGTATTGTTGAAGAGGAACCCCATAGATACTGAACCTGGCCCTTGTGGCTGCCACTTGGACTAGCAGAAGGGTTATAGTTGGTTTGACATGATGTATTCTTGACAAATCCATGCTGTTACTTTTCACTTTATTATCTTCTAGGTCTTTGAAAATGGATTGCTTAATTATTTGCTCCATTATCTTTCCAGCTGATTGGTCTGTAATTCTCCAGGTTGTCTTTATTTCCCTTTTCATAGATTGGCACTATATTTGCCCTTTTCCAGTCTTCTGGAATCTCTCCCGTCTTCCATGACTTTTCAAAGATAATTGCTAATGGCTCAGATATCTCCTCAGTCAGCTCCTTGAGTATTCTAGCATGTGTTTCATCAGACCCTGGTGACTTGAAGACATCTAACTTGTCTAAGTAATTTTTAACTTGTTCTTTCCCTATTTTAACCTCTCATCCTACCTCATTTTCACTGGCCTTCACTGTGTTAGACATCCAATCACTATTAACCTTTTTGGTGAAAACTGAAACAAACTCATTTAGCACTTCTGACATTTCCATATTTTTTATTATTGTTCCTCCCCCCACACACCCATTGAACAACAGGCCTACTCTGTCCTTGGTCTTCCTCTTGCATCTAATATATTTGTAGAATGTTTGTTTGTTTTTCTTGTTACTGTTTATGTCTCTAGCTAGTTTAATCCCCTTTTTCTGCTTTGGCCTTTCTAATTTTGTCCCTACATACTTGTGTTATTTGTTTATAATTTATGTGTTTTGTAATTTGACCTAGTTTCCACTTTTCGTAGGACTCTCGTTTGAGTTTCAGATCATTGGTTAAGCCAGGGTGGTCTCTTGCCAAACTTTCCATTTTTCCTACTCAGTGTGATAGTTTGCTCTTGTGCCCTTAATAATGTCTCTTTGGAAAACTGCCAACTCTCCTGAAGAGTTTAAGGCCAGAAGAGACCACCAGATCATCCTGTTTGGCCTCCTGTATATCAGAAACCACCAACCCCACCCTGCCCCCACACACTGAAGCCAACAAGTGAAATAAGACCAAGATGTTACAGCCCACTGCAGACTAGACTGTTATGTGCCACAGGCAGAGACTAGGAGGGAGTGAAATGCTCCAAAGAGTGGGTGATTCCACCAGAGGCAGGGAAATCACACCTACCTCTGCCTGCCACTTGGGGGCAGAACTTGACCAAGGGCATATAATAGGCCACTGTGTCATAGCAATAAGAAAGTTGATGGGTGGAAACCAATCTGACTCACCTGTGTGTTAGTACTGGTGAAACAGATATTAGAGTTATAAGAATGTGTTCAGTGTTTAGACTTTAAGAAATGCTTATAGGATGCTGCATGTATTGATTTTACCTATAATATCTGCACCCCATGTTACAAGGTAACATTTAAGTGTTTGCTCTGTAACAATAAAAATGTTAGCTAAGAACTGTAAACCTCCCAGTCAGGAGAGAAGTATTACCAACTGTGAAATGCTAGTTTACCACACAAGGTGTCATCTCCTGCCCAACAAAAGGAGGACACCAGGCAAGCT
Source organism: Dermochelys coriacea (assembly GCF_009764565.3). Taxonomy (NCBI): domain Eukaryota; kingdom Metazoa; phylum Chordata; order Testudines; family Dermochelyidae; genus Dermochelys; species Dermochelys coriacea. Next base: position 2,824,154 of record NC_050092.1, read on the forward strand.
ATTGTGAAACATCAGAGCATAAAAGACTTTGTTGGTTGCTTCCCCCACACCAATGAAGAGGAGAGATGCACAAGCCCTTGTTCCATCACAGCTTGAACATGTCAGAAGGACACAAAAATCCCTGTCAAGGAAGAGTTATCACTGTGCTGCTTGGAATTCAGAGAGGGCAATATTTCTAAGCATAAGCAAGGGATCCCCAAGCTGCTTGGCTTGGGTTAGCTTTAAAGGACATATAGTGCTTGCATATTATAGCAGTGTCTATAATTTTTGGAACCTAAGACTGAATCTCATTTGTGTGTGTTTGTCTGTTTTAACCTTGTAAATAACTCATTTATTTTTCTTAGTTAATAAATCTTTCATTAGTGTTATAGGACTGGCTACAAGAGTTGTATTTGGTCTGAGACCTGGGGCAAATGACTGCTCCTTTGGGACTGGGAGTAACCTGAATATTTTTGTGATTTTTGGTGTACAGGACCATCTATCACAAAGTGAAGCTTGCCTGCATGGCAAGATAGTCCCCAGTGCCCATGGGGACTGTCTGTGACTCCATGGTAAGGCTGTTACAGGGCTTTAGGAATGTATACCTGTTACTTGGTTGATGAAATTGAAGCTGTTCCAGCTAGTAGTAGGCATTGTCACTGTCTGCAGGGTTACCAATGGAAGAGCTATTCACCGAGCCTCCTGAATGCAGCACTGCCATTAACACAAAGGCCCCAGGGACAAATAACCCAGAGAGGGACAAACAGGTACTCACGTTGCCCACAGTAAGTTCCAGTGTATCCTTTCTGGCAGAGGCAGGATTCCTCATTGCAGCTTCCCCCATTCATGCACCTGACATTGCAGGTTTGGACTGTGGAGGAAAGCAGGAAAACTTGATGAGAGGCCACCTTCTCTCTGTGAAGTTGCAAACCACTCCACCAGGCAAACAGGGACCTTGCACCCTCACAGGTGGTGCTGCTTTGTAATGTGACATCAGCTCAGGGTAGAATCAAAGACAAATGCCCAGCTCCCAGTAAATTCAATGGAAAGACTCCCATTGACTTCCCATTGGATCTGAGCCTACAGGGTTAGTCATTAATGCCTTGGATAGCTACTGAGGATATTCTATAGACTGACTATCTCTGGGTTTCTTACACCAGTAAATCCTATTGTCTGCCTTTTTTCTATACACTCGGGGTGCTATTTTTATTCTCGTTGTACATGTCCACAATGAACTGATGAGTTGGGAAAAGCAAGAAAGCTATGGCCAATCCTTCCCCAGAGTGAGATGCCTCTTTTGTCTAGGCTATCTCATGGGGGCAGCTCAGGACTGATGCCTGAAAAGGGCCTGAGCCTCAGCTGGAGGAAGTAGGCATCATTCCCAAGATGTCAATATAATCCATCCAAGGATCTGGCCCGGTAGATTTTCCTCAGATTTGTCTTGCCCTTCTACAGCCTCATAGGAGTCATTGTTTGGAAATGTTTCAGAGTAGCAGCCGTATTAGTCTGTATTCGCAAAAAGAAAAGGAGCACTTGTGGCACCTTAGAGACTAACAAATTTATTTGAGCATAAGCTTTCGTGAGCTACAGCTCACTTCATCGGATGCGTTTGGAAATATTGCCCAAGAATTATCCCAGCTGTTTCTGCTTTAAGTTTAATTCCATGCCTCTTAGTTCCACACAGCCTGGTATATTCCTGACCAACTCCTCTCTCTTTTCGGCATCCATTAACCTCGGTGGTTGTACAGACATTTTATTCTGTCCTGCTTATCACTGTCCTCCTTCGGCAATGCATGGTTTGCACCCAAGGCTTCCTACACCACAAAGCAGCCAGAACTCCAACAAACATAGAAGCGAGACCCACGTTAAGAGTACGTCCCCTTCTTTTAAGAGCAAGTTTCGGGGGTGGATTTCTTGGAAAATATGTATATGTCTCCTTGTGCTATAACAGGGGTGGCCAATCTGTGGCTCCAGAGCCACATGTGGCTCTTCAGAAGTTAATATGCGCTTCCTTGTACAGGCACCAACTCTGGGGCTGGAGCTACAGGCACCAAATTTCCAATGTGCTGGGGGGTCCTCACTGCTCAACCCCTGGCTCTGCCACAGGCCCTGCCCCCATTCCACCCCTTCCCGCCCCCTCTTCTGAGCCTGCCGTGCCCTCGCTCCTCCCCCCCAGAGCCTCTTGCATGCCACGAAACCGCTGATTGGGAGGTGCGGGGAGGCACTGATCGGCAGGGTTTCTGGTGGGTCGGAGGCACTGGGAGTGGGGGGGATGGGGGAGCTGACAGGGGAACTGCTGACATATTACTGTGGCTCTTTGGCAATGTATGCTGGTAAATTCTGGCTCTTTCTCAGGCTCAGGTTGGCCACCCCTGTGCTATAAACTACCATGCAACCTAAACTCTGCACACATTCAAGGAGATGTATGTTAAAAACTGTTCTCTTTTTTCCTAAGCAATCCAAAAGATAAATCACATCTTAAAAGGAGGACGCATACTTTTAACATGTGTCCATACAAGGCCCTGTTGTCCATACAAAAGGGAGTTGTAACAAGGCTGAACTTCCCAGACACATCTCTGAGAGTGGTTGCCATGGCTCTGCCTTCTCACTGCACATGAGACAGCAGCTACAAACAGACTGGGGGAAGCGCATGCTACACGTCTGCCCAACGGGTAGTAGGAGCTGTGAGTGAGCATGCACAGCCAGATGCATTGCACATGCTGCTGCTACCTTGGGCAGGCACAGTGCCTCCTGGCACCACTACCTCTGTGGTGCCCACCCCATTCCCCTACCTGCCCACACTGCTCTCCCTGCACAGGCCTCAACAGCTCCCACATTTTGCATCTTTCCTGTTGGAGTGCATCCCTTCAAATACTTAGGAGCTCCAGGAATAGGAGAGGGACTCCTGGGAAGCCTGAAGGAGTGAGGGATGGCACTGGAGAGCTGAGGACTTTGTGTCTGAAGAGCTTAGCATATTTGCTCTGTATTTATTTCATGCATTTCTAGGGAACCACTTACACTGAGTGCTGCAGCTCATGCTGCTTATCTGTGGCCAGAGACCACGCCCAATTTAGATAAAGGCTTAAGCAATAAACTCACTAAGATTGGGGCTTCAAAATCACTGCCCAGACTGTCAGACACTTGCTAGTCTCTACTGAAAATGGCGTTGGTTCCAAAGTTTTTTTGTCCTCCAGTCCATGAGCTGAATTGATCTAGCCTCACTGTGCTTATTTACTTCAGCTAAACCACACTGGGAAAGCAGCTGTGTGAATGCTATCTCCAAGGGCTGCACAATGGCACTGCAGAGAGATCTGGCCACCTACACATGCCAGTTCCTGTCAGCCCCTTTCTCTTAATTTGTAGCTTCCTGCACTCCATACCCACCACTGACAGCTCCTGGAACAAGGGGGCTTTTATAGTGATGGGTAGGGCCCTCCCATGAAAAACACTTTATGACCATGAAACCTGGCATAAGTACTTTTTGTGTACTTTTACCCTATACTAAGATGGCATAGTGAGGCTAGACCCTTATTATACTATCTATACCATAAAGTAAAAGAATACAAAAGTCAACAGCGTTTCTCAGACTGCGGGCCCCGAGCCAAAAGGGGGGTCACAAGCCTATTGTGTGTGGGGGGGTCACGATATTCCCACTTCTGTGCAGCTGTTAACGGTGGCGCTTATCTTCAAAGCTGGGTGGCTGGAGAGTGGTGGCTGCTGGCCGGGTGCTTAGGTCTGAAGGCAGCGCCACTGCCAGCAGCAGTGCACAAGTAAGGGCAGCAGGATATGAACACATCCAGGAAATTTTATTCCACCCCTCTCTCAATAACTTCAGCAGTTTAGCAGGAGCTTCAGAAGAAGGCTGGATGCTAGGGCTACTAGAATTCTTTGAGGGGGTCAACAAGTAAGTGGACATGGAGGATCCAGTGGATATATTGTACTTAGATTTTCAGAAAGCTTTTGATAAGGTCCCTCACCAAAAGCTCTTAAGCAAAGTAAGCTGTCATGGGATAAGAGGGAAGGTCCTCTCATTGATTAGCACATGGTGGCCGGTGACCCAGCCACTGGGGGAGGCTAGACCCCGGCTCCTCTCCTTGTGCCCAAGCTCCCACCCCTCCCCTCCCCTTCTGCCCCTTCTCCCCCTCCCCCTTTGTCACTTCCCTCTTTGCCCCCTTCCCTACAGAAGCCCAGAGCACCCGCACCGTGGCCCCCAGCCCCAGCGTCGGGCAGCCGGGGGGCAAGGCCCCAGGCCCAGAGCTTTGGGCAGCCGGGCAACGTGGCTGCAGCGCCCCCAGCCCTGGTGCACCCAGGGTCAGTGCTCCCAACCCCAGTGCACTGGGCAGAGCGGCCCCAGCACCAACTGCCCTGAATCCCTGCAGGAGGCAGGTCAGCCAGCCTGGGCCAGCCAGAACAGATTTGGTGTTTAGATGCTGCATGTAATTATTAGAACTGGGAGCAGAGCTCTGGGAAATGCAGGAGGAGGCCTTGCCTGGGGGCTGAGCATAGGTGTGGTCACACTAAGCTGTTTGGGGAAGCACAGCCTCCCTCTGCCTACAATACCTGCTGCCCAGGGATCAGCAATTAGTTAAAATATAGAAAACAAAGGGTAGGAATAAATGGTCAGTTTTCAGGATAGAGAAAGGTAAATAGTGATGTCCCCAGGGGTCTGTTCTGGGACCAATCCTATTCAACATATTCATAAAGGATCTGGAAAAAAGGTAAAGAGCGAGGTGGCAAAATTTGCAGATGATACAAAACTACTGAAGATAGTTAAGACTGAGAAGAGTTACAAAGGGATCTCACAAAATGGGGTGACTGGGCAAGAAAATGGCAGATGAAATGCAATGTTGATAAATGCAAAGTAATGCACATTGGAAAACATAATCCAACTCTACTTATAAAATGATGGCGTCTAAATTAGCTGTTACCACTCAAGAAAGAGATCTTGGAGTCATTGTGGATAATTCTCTGAAAACATCCACTCAATGTGCAGCAGCCGCCAAAAAAGCCAACAGAATGTTTGGACTCATTAGGAAAGGGATAGATAATAAGACAGAAAATATCAGATTGCCTCTGTATAAATCCATGGTACGCCCACATCTTGAATCCTGTGTGCAGATGTGGTCACCCCATCTCAAAAAGGAAATATTGAAATTGGAAAAGATACAGAAAAGGGCAACAAAAATGATGAGGGGTCTGGAGCAGCTGCCGTATGAGGAGAGATTAGTAACACTGGGACTTTTCAGCTTGGAAAAGAGACAGCTCAGAGAGGGGATCTGATCGAGGTCTATAAAATCATGACTGGGGTGGAGAAAGGAAACAAGGATGTGTTATTTTTTCCTTCTCATAACACAAGAACCAGAGGTCTCCAAATGAAATTAATAGGCAGCAGGTTTAAAACAAACAAAAGGAAGTATTTCTTCACAGAATGCACAGTCAACCTGTGGAACTTCTTGCCTGACGATGTTGTGAAGGCCAAGACTATAACAGGGTTCAAAAAAGAACTAGATAAATGCATGGAGAATAGGTCCATCAATGGCTATAAGCCAGGATGGGCAGGGATGGTGTCCCTAGGCTCTGTTTGCCAGAAGCTGGGAATGGGCAACCGGGGTTGGATCAGTTGATGATTGCCTGTTCCGTTCATTCCCTCTAGGTAAGGTGACCATAGTTCCAAACAGAAAATGGCACACACACACCCCCCCTCAGCTGCTTAGGCTGTCAGCCGTCCTGGAACTCTGCATCCCCACATACTGGAATGCTGCCCTCCCAGCTCCGCCTCCCCGCCCCCCTTGCAGGGGCTGTCATCTCTGCTTCCCCGCGCACATTCCTCTGCCCATTTGCTCTTACCAACTGATCAAGTCAGCAAGGGCAAATGGGACAAATGCCTCCTTTTGAAAAAAAAGTCAGGATAGCTGGGACAGGGCTTAAAAAGTGGATTGTCCCGGAAAAAATGGGACATATGGTCACCCTACTTCTGAAGCACCCGGCCCTGGCCACTATCAGAAGACAGGACACTGGGCTAGATGGATCCTTGGTCTGACCCAATATGGCCGTTCTTATGGGGAAAAGGCCAATATTTCTGAAAAGGTTCCTGGCTGTTACTTATCCTGGGTCCCACTCTTCCCTGGTGTAACCACACAGACAAGCATGGAGTTAGAGCAGAGCGGAATTTGCTGTGTGTGTATTGAAGCCTAGGCAGACTCAGTGTGAAGCCAACATGTGCAGAGGAATTTGGAGTCATCAGGATTTTATCTGTCTAGTACCTATGTCAGGTATGTATAGGGCACCAGTCACCACAGCATCTAGGCATAGAAAGGTGAAGGATTAACACTAGATAACTGTTACTATGTTTAGATTAGATTGACAACGTATTTGTACTGAGGGCTCTGACAGTAATCAATAGTGTGTTCTGCAGACAAAGTCCCCTTTGATTATCTCTATCCAAGTGTCACTTGCACCTTACTCTTCTACATGCAACAAAAGTGACCCTGGGTCATGTCAGAAAGGAGCAGAGTGGCTTTTATTGCCTGCCTGTGGCATGCCGCTGGCCTGCTTTCCCTCCCTGAAGCATTAGTGATCAGTGCAAACCCAAACACCCCTCCAGTACAAATGCCAGATCCCAGGCACACTCCTCCTGGGGAGCTTACCCACCAGAGTGCATTGTGAAATCCTTCCCTGCTGACCCCATGGAATGCTAGGCACGTGCCCAGACATATAAACTGTATACACATTCCCTACATTCCTGCAAGATTGCTAACATATCGCCCCTGACTCCGGTCAAGCCACCATCCTCCCCGGGAAGCACTGTGATGGGCTGGGGTGCAGGGGAGTACATACATTCCTGTATGTGCTGCAGTTTTTTGCGATTCAGCAGGACCATGGCACAACATGGCACTTTAAAGTCAGCATTCCAGGATTAGCTTTGCAATTCCTTCCCTGAGTTAAATTAACACCCCCATGTGGTTTGATGTTGCAGGGACTGTTTCCCTGCGATTGGATCAGTAGCCAGTTCACAATAGGTTTTCCACAGAAAAGTAAATGTAGCAACAAAACCCCTGCCAGTCTACAGCAATGTTCAGCTGAGGACTTCAACAGGACTTTCAGGATCTCAATAATTTCTTCCTGTCAATGGGAACCAGCCTTCAGTGAGTCTTACTGCCCTGCCTGTAACTGAATTCCGTTAGGTGGCGATTTCTCTCTGGACAAGCTTTTGAAGCACCTCAGAGGGTTCCTTCAGACAAACAGCCTGAAGGGAGAACAGCCCAGTGCCTCTGACAGCCCTCTGTCTCCTGATGTCAAAGCGAGGCTAGCTAATGCCTTAGCACAGCACAGCTTTGTGTCAGGGTGTCCTCTACAGCCAGAGAAAGAGGAGAAATGAGCATATCTATGGGGATTCAGAGGGAGTGCTAGCTCTAGAGGATTGATTTTGCTTCCATGGCAAAAGTCCCATTGACTTCAGCAGGAGCCGGACTGGACCCAGTGAGAAGTGGAGACAGTGAAGTGGTATGGGGTATGTCTACACTGCAGGAGGTGAGATTGCTGCATGTAAGATGTTGTAAGCTAGCTTTGATTTAGCTAGCTCCACTAACAACAGTCAAGCCATGGCAGCAAGTGCTGTATAACCTTGCCCCAGACCCTGGTGGCTAGCCGGTGATTCTGGGACTTCGCTGCTATTGTTATTTGAATTAGCTAGATCAAAACTAGTGTGGTTATGTCTACATGTGTGCATCTCTGATTGCAGGGTAGATGCACACATAACGTTAGAGTAGCTGCAGTGAAATTGGCTGAATGTTCAGTGCATGCCTCGAGGCACCTGGACCACTTGCAAAATCAAATACATTCAAATATTTATGTGGGCAGCAATTGTTCATTTCTCATTACTTTGAAAAGTTGGGGAAAACCAAGTGTGTGGCTACCAGCAGTGATTACAGAAGCAGTGAGGTCTAGTGGTTTGAGCAGAGGACTAGGAAGCCAAGATTCCTGGGTTTTAGTCCTAGCTTTGCCACTGAGTCACTGTATGACTTGGAGCGAGTCTTTCCCTCTCTCTCTCTCTCTCTCTCTCTTTCTCCAGCTGAGTTCCCCAGCGTGTAAGGTGGGTCTAATAATGTAGCCACCATCTGGGAGTGTGGTGAGGCCGAATGGACGAGTGTTTGGAAAAGGCTTTGAGACCCATGAGTAACAGACATCTAGACATGTAAAGCAGCATTAGGTGAAATGCTCTTAAGCAGCCAGTGCAGCACTTGTAAAAGTACCAGGGCACACACAGCTTGAGTTCTGCAATATTTATTCCCGAAAGTGACTATACTTTAAATATTGGAGTGTCTGTCTGGGAGCCATAGAGCTACCATTGCTGATGCTCGGGATGTTATTGTAAATCACATTGTATTTGGGGTTTTTCTTAAAGCCCCAGTTCCTGGAGTAATTATGTGAAACTCTCGGCTGTTTTTGAACTACATTTGTTGTCCCTCATGGTTGCAGAGAAAAGCTGAAAAACACGGTGTGACCTAGAATCCTATTTTCGACGTCTCTGAATCAGGGAATATTTCCAATACACCTCTGAACAACATACTAACCCACAGAGACCTTCCTACCAACACTACAAAAAGAAGGATTCTGGGTGGACTCCTCCTGAAGGTCAAAACAACAGACTGGACTTTTACATAGAGTGCTTCCGCCGACGTGCGCAGGCTGAAATTGTGGAAAAGCAGCATCACTTGCCCCATAACCTCAGCCATGCAGAACACAATGCCATCCACAGCCTCAGAAACAACTCTAACATCATAATCAAAAAGGCTAACAAAGGAGGTGCTGTTGTCATCATGAATAGGTCGGAATATGAACAATAGACTGCGAGGCAGCTCTCCAACACCACTTTCTACAAGCCATTACCCTCTGATCCAATTGAGGGTTACCAAAAGAAACTACACCATTTGCTCAAGAAACTCACTGAAAAAGCACACGAACAAATCTGCACAGACACACCCCTGGAACCCCGAACAGGCGTATTCTATCTGCTACCCAAGATCCATAAACCTGAATCCTGGACACCCCATCATCTCAGGCATTGGCACCTTGACAGCAGGATTGTCTGGCTATGTAGACTCCCTCCTCAGGCCCTACGCTACCAGCACTCCCAGCCATCTTCGAGACACCACTGACTTCCTGAGGAAACTATAATCCATTGGTGATCTTCCAGAAAACACCATCCTGGCCACTATGGATGTAGAAGCCCTCTACACCAACATTCCACACAAAGATGGACTACAAGCCATCAGGAACAGTATCCCTGATAATGTCATGGCAAACCTGGTGGCTGAACTTTGTGACTTTGTCCTTACCCACAACTATTTCACATTTGGGGATAATGTATACCTTCAAATCAGCGGCACTGCGATGGGTACCCGCATGGCCCCACAGTATGCCAACATTTTTGTGGCTGACTTAGAACAACGCTTCTTCAGCTCTCGTCCCCTAATGCCCCTACTCTACATTGATGACATCTTCATCATCTGGACCCATGGGAAGGAGGCCCTTGAGGAATTCCACCATGATTTCAACAATTTCCATCCCACCATCAACCTCAGCCTGGACCAGTCCATACAAGAGATCCACTTCCTGGACACTACGGTGCTAATAAGCGATGGTCACATAAACACCACCCTATATCGGAAACCTACTGACCGCTATACCTACCTACATGCCTCCAGCTTTCATCCAGACCACACCACACGATCCATTGTCTACAGCCAAGCTCTTCGATACAACGGCATTTGCTCCAACCCCTCAGACAGAGACAAACACCTACAAGATCTCTATCAAGCATTCTTACAACTACAATACCCACCTGCTGAAATGAAGAAACAGTTTGACAGAGCCAGAAGAGTACCCAGAAGTTACCTACTACAGGACAGGCCCAACAAAGAAAATAACAGAACGCCACTAGCCATCACCTTCAGCCCCCAACTAAAACCTCTCCAACGCATCATCAAAGATCTACAACCTATCCTGAAGGACGAGCCATCACTCTCACAGATCTTGGGAGACAGGCCAGTCCTTGCTCACAGACAGCCCCCAAACCTGAAGCAAATACTCACCAGCAACCACACACCACACAACAGAGCTACTAACCCTATCCTTGCAACAAAGCCTGTTGCCAACTCTGTCCACATATCTATTCAGGGGACACCATCATAGGGCCTAATCACATCAGCCACACTATCAGAGGCTCGTTCACCTGCACATCTACCATGTGATATATGCCATCATGTGACAGCAACGCCCCCCTGCCATGTACATTGGCCAAACTGGACAGTCTCTACGTAAAAGAATAAATGGACACAAATCAGACGTCAAGAATTATAACATTCAAAAATCAGTCAGAGAACACTTCAATCTCTTTGGTCACTTGATTACAGACCTGAAAGTGGCAATTCTTCAACAAAAAAACTTCAGAAACAGACTCCAAGGAAAGACTGCTGAATTGGAATGAATTTTCAAACTGTATACAATTAACTTAGGCTTGAATAAAGACTGGGAGTGGATGGGTCATTACACAAAGTAAAACTATTTCCCCTGTTTATTCCGTCCTGCCCCCATTGTTCCTCAGATGTTCTTGTCAACTGCTGGAAATGGCCCACCTTGATTATCACTACAAAAGTCCCCCCACCCGCCCCGCTCTCATGCTGGTAATAGCTCCCCTTACCTGATCACTCTCGTTACAGTGTGTATGGTAACACCCATTGTTTCATGTTCTCTATGTATATAAATCTCCCCACTGTATTTTCCACTGAATGCATCCGATGAAGTGAGCTGTAGCTCACGAAAGCTTATGCTCAAATAAATTTGTAGTCTCTAAGGTGCCACAAGTACTCCTTTTCTTTTTATGGTTCCTAAATGCTCAAAAACCAAAAGGCAAAGAAAAAGATGAACACCCGGAGGCTGAAAGAGAGCTGGCTGCAGATGTGCCATCTGAACCAGCTGGAGCCTTTCTTGTTGTGGCTTCCTGAAAAAGAGGAGAAGAGGGTGAAGATGCTTTTCTACACTATGAGGCAGTTTTGACCCACAGTTACTCCCATAGAACAGCAAGGGCAGTTCCACAGGAGCAACTGAGAGCAGAACTGGCATTTCCAAGAAAGCTGGGATAAAGAGTAACACACATACGTGCGGCACTGGATAGAGAAGCCAACTTTGCAGATGCTCTGCTTGTATTTGTGGAAGTTTTGGCAAATGTATCTAATTCCACTGAGGAGATGGCAAAGCAATCCTGCCCCTGCCATCTCAGGAGACAGAATCACCAGCTTTCATGCAGGTTCCTGCTGCTTCCAATTCCCTTCCCTTTCATGCGTGCCCATATCATGAGATGAGCTGCAGAGTGGAAAGAGGTAACCCACAGGGAGCTCATTTTCCACCACAAGCCAGCAACCGCAAATGATCAACATGACAAAGCAGCCAAGCCAGACCAGCATGTGCTGGCAATGCAATCCAAAGTTGGCCCCTGGGGCCTGGAGGAGTGGTGTTTCCCAGACAATGGATCCTCTAGCCCCCTTGTTCAGACTGTGAGAAGAGTAGAATGTGCTGTGCAGAGGGTCACTAGCTGCGGTGTAGGTGAATGGCTGTAGTGTCAGTCACTTCCAGAAACCCTGAATACATCTGGCGGAGATGATCATGAGCACATGGTAATATAGTGACCCCTGAGAGCTCTCTGCTTTCTGGCTATCTAAGTGGTGCTGTTTGTTTCAGATGTCTGAGCTGCCCAGTTCTCCACAGTTTAGTCCTTTGTACAGGTCTGCTGGGAACACAGTGCAGTTTAGTGTTTCTCTGGCTCCTGGCTCATTGTGGGGAGGACTACACATGGAATCAGAGAGCAATCTGTGTGCATTAAGAAATAGCTGTGGCATTAAAGAGAAGGCTTCATGGTCCCCTTCTTTTCCCCGGCTCCTCTCCTCACACAGGTTCGTATGGGCCCACATTGCTAAGCCAATACCTTTTTGCCTTTTCTATTTTTAATAATTCTCAGTGTTCTCATTTAAGTGCCGTTGTGCGTGCAATTAGTTTACTGTGTGGATGATTTGGGGCTCCCGTGGGTTCGCATTGGTCACAGGGGTCAGAGAGCAAGGAAGGGGGAAAGGTGATGCTTTTTTGGGATTCCTGACTCCCCAGTGTATGACGATCAGATGTCATCTGAGCCTACCCAAAACAGCCAGACATTTCTTTCTGACACCCAAATCATGGGCTAAGCAAATCCTTTTAGCACTTGCTTTAGATAGACAGCACTTTTATATCCTACATAAACATGGTAAACAAAGGTTTCAGAGTAGCAGCCGTGTTAGTCTGTATTCGCAAAAAGAAAAGGAGTACTTGTGGCACCTTAGAGACTAACAAATTTATTAGAGCATAAGCTTTCGTGAGCTACAGCTCACATGAAGTGAGCTGTAGCTCACGAAAGCTTATGCTCTAATAAATTTGTTAGTCTCTAAGGTGCCACAAGTACTCCTTTTCTTTATGGTAAACAAAGAGTTTAATCACTAGGAACAGTCAGCAGTAGATGGACTTTTTGGCAAACCATGTCATGAATGCTTTGTCACAGTAAGAACTGGCTCTGAGAGGTGCCCTGCTGGAATTGACTATGCCAAGGTGGCTCACTGGACTGTAGCAGAAATTACAAAGTAATTAATTTTCTTTCAGCATAGAGGGACAGCAAGGAGCCCTTCAGTGAGAGCACAGCTGGGGTTTATGAGCTTTGCAATTCCTGTTACATTTAGACCAGAACTAGAACAGGGCAAATAATGTTTTTTTCAGTTCACTGGTAATTCCAAAAAATAGGGAGGTGGAAATAGTCTCAGGTTGAACTGAAACTAAAATTTTTAGACATTTTTGATTAATCTAAAGTTTTAAAAAATTCATTGTGGGTCAAACAAAACATTGTGTTCAACCCAAAGAGAAATGTTTCATAGAATATCAGGGTTGGAAGGGACCTCAGGAGGTCATCTAGTCCAACCCCCTGCTCAAAGCAGGACCAATCCCCAACTAAATCATTTAGAGGTGAGCGTTTTTTATTTTAAAAATGTTAAATTTAAGGAAATTTTGAAACAAAAAGTCATTTCAAATTGAAAAATCAAAACATTTTGTTTAAAAAAATGAAATATTTTGATTTTGGGGAAATTTTTTTAGGTTTTTTTAAATCAAAATAATAGGGTAAAATCTCAAAAATTTCACAAAATAATTTGGTGATGCCAAATCTGCATTTTTCACTGGAAAAACTTCATTCAACAAGTTTTGCACAGATCTACCCATAACCTGTACTGCTGGCTCCCAGGAACACAAACTATTTCAGGACAGCTTAAGGAGGACTGCCCCCCCGGTCTGGTTGGGTGCTCTTGGATATAGCCAGTCAGCATCAGGGAGGGACTGGCAATCATCTGATATTCTCTTACCTCCACCAGAGCCGCAGTTTGGGGACAGCTGCCCATTGGAGCATGTGCACATATTCGGCCGTGAACAAAACCCATCGCCACAAGAGTTCCGGCAAATTGCTGGAGAGAGACAAGAAGAAAGTGAACAGTGTTGCCATGCACATATGTCCTGCTTCAGAGATTCCAAGGCCAGGAAGGCCCTCTGTGAGCATCTAGTCTGACCTCTTGCATAACACAGGCCAGAGACCTGCTTCCCAAATCCCTAGAAACACATCCAATGTCCTTAGCTTCCAGCAAAGGCCTGACCTGTGGTATCTGGGCTATTGGTGTTACAGCATGAACTAGGGTTGCCAACTTTCTAATCGCACAAAACCAAACACCCCTGACCCGCCCCTTCCCTAAGGCCCTGCCCCTGCCATGCCCCTTCTCTGGGGCCCCACCCCCTCTCACTCCATCCCCCCTCCCTCCGCTGCTTGCTCTCCTTCACCCTCATTCACTTTCACCGGGATGGGGCAGGGGGTTGGTGTGCAGAAGGGGGGTGAGAGCTCCAGTTGTGGTGCAAGCTCCCAGGTGGGGCCGGGGATTAGGGACTTGGGGGGTGGGAGGAGGCTTAGGGCTGAAGCAGGAGGTTGGGGTATGGGGGGGGTGCAGGGTGAAGGCTTTAGGAGGGAGTTTGGGAGCAGGAGGTGACTCCAGGCTGGGGCAGGGGGCTGGGGTGAGGGAAGGGGTTCAAGGTGTGGGGTCCCGGTGACACTTACCACGGCTCCCAGGAAGTGGCCACCAGGTCCTTGCGGCCCCATGGCTGATGAGCAGCCAGGGAGGGTCCACGTGTTGCCCTGGCACCCACAGGCGCAGCCCCCACAGCTTCCACTGGTCATGGTTTCCAGCCAATGGGAGCTGCAGAGCCAGCCCTCGGGGTGGGGGCAGCGCACAGAGCCTCCCTAGCCGCCTTGTAAGGACCACAAGGACCTGGCGGCTGCTTTTGGGAGCCGCGCGGAGCCAAGGCAGGCAGGGAGCCTGCCTTAGCCCCAGGCCCCACTGTGCCGCCAACTGGACTTTTAACAGCCCAGTCAGCAGTGCCAATGGGGGCAGCCAGGGTCCCTTTTCAACCAGGCATTCCAGTCGAAAACCAGACACTTGGCAACCCTAATGTGAACCTGCTCACAGTGAGGATTAATATTCCTTTAAAGAAGATTAAAGCTTCCATGGCTGCTGGAAATTGCTGAGCAGCACATGAGAACACCAGCCTGAGCAGAACAGCAGCTGGAAAGGTTGCACTAGGGACACACTCAGACCAAGGGGTGAAGGGACATGATGTTTCCTTTGGACCTAACCCTCCCAAGTCTTGTCCTCGCATAATTCCCCCCTCCCAGTGATGGCTGGGACTGAAGACACACACATCATGAGTTCTGCTGGTTTCAGTTGTTTGTCAAAGGCTATTGTGGTGACAATTTGCCTTGGACCAAGTTTAAAAGTGTTGTCAAGATTTCTGTCTTTCCTGTGAAAACCTTAGAACCCTGGGGGGTGGAGGAGCATATCTGTGTAACTGAGACCTCCTTCTTCTGTGAGACCCATGGGTTGGATCATAGAGTCATAGAATCATAAATGCCAAGGCTGGAAGGGATCATCATGATCATCTACTTTGAACTCTTGTATCACACAGGCCACAGAACTGTCCCAGAATAACTCCTAGAGCAGATCATTTAGGCCTGGTCTACACTACGAGTTTAGGTCGAATTTAGCAGCGTTACCTCGATTTAACCCTGCACCCACCCACAAGACAAAGCCCTTTTTTTCGACTTAACGGGTTCTTAAAGTCAATTTTTTTACTCCATCCCCAATGAGGGGATTAACGTTGAAATCGGCCTTGCCAGATCGAATTTGGAGTAGTGTGGACGCAATTCGATGGTATTGGCCTCCGGGAGCTATCCCAGAGTGCTCCATTATGACCGGTCTGGACAGCGTTCTCAACTCAAATGCACTGGCCAGGAAGACAGGAAAAGGCCCGCGAACTTTTGAATCTCATTTCCTGTTTGGCCAGCGTGGCGAGCTCACCTGCACAGGTCACCATGCAGAGCCCATCAGCACAGGAAACCATGCAGGCCCAGAATCGCCGAAGAGCTCCAGCATGGACCGAACGGAAGGTACGGGATCTGATCGCTGTATGGGGAGACGAATCCGTGCTGGCAGAACTCCGAAAAAATGAAATGCCAAAACATTTGAAAAAAATCTCCAAATGCATGAAGGACAGAGGCTATAACAGGGACTCGCAGCAGTGCCGCATGAAAATTAAAGAGCTCAGGCAAGCCTACCAAAAAAACAGAGAGGCAAACGGCCACTCCAGTTCAGAGCCCCAGACATGCTGCTTCTATGATGAGCTGCATGCCATCCTAGGGTGTGCAGCCACCACTACCCCAACCCTGTGCTTTGACTCCGTCCAAGGAGTGGGAGGCAACACAGAAGTGGGTTTTGGGGGTGAGGAAGATGATGAGGAGGAGGTTGTAGATAGCTCACAGCAAGGAAGCGGAGAAACCGGTTTCCCCAACAGCCAGGATCTGTTTATCTCCCTGGACCTGGACCCAGTACCCCCCGAACCCACCCCAAGCAGGCTCTTGGACCCTGAGGGCAGAGAAGGGACCTCTGGTGAGTGTACCTTTGTAAACATTATACATGGTTTAAAAGCAAGCATGTTTAATGATTAATTTGCCCTGGCATTTGCGGACAGTACAGCTATTGGAAAAGTCTGTTAACGTGTCTGGGGATGGAGTGGAAATCCTCCAGGGACATCTCCATAAAGCTGTCTTGGATGTACTCCCAAAGCCTTTGCAAAATGTTTCTGGGGAGGGCAGTCTTATTCCATCCTCCATGGTAAGTCACTTTACAACGCCAGGCCAGTAGCACGTAGTCGGGAATCATTGCAGAACAAAGCATGGCAGCGTATGGTCCCAGTGTTTGCTGGCATTCAAACAACATCTGTTCTTTATCTCTCTGTGTTACCCTCAGGAGAATGATATCATTCATGGTCACCTGGTTGAAATAGGGTGGTTTTAGTAAGCGGACATTCAGAGGTGCCTGTTCCTGCTGGACTGTCTGCCTGTGGCTGAACAGAAATGTTCCCCGCTGTTAGCCACGCAGTGGGGGGAGGGGTGAAGCCATCATCCCAGAGAATTGTGTGTGTGTGGGGGGGGGGGGTTAGTTGGGTTTTTGCTGCACGTTAACCCAGAATCTGCAGCCCCTCCTTTTAAATTGCTAACCCATTTTAAATGGCCAACCCAACGGCTACTTCGTATGGGAAATGAGAGCTCTGCTGTTTGAAACCATTCCCACATGTTACGAAGGTTTAAGAAGCCAAAAGACTGTGGCTTACCATGGCTGCCTGCAAGCCAAATTCTGTTGCCTGGTCCTGCATGAGTGATCTCTCACACCAGACTGGCATACCCTCAATAACAGGCAAAATGTGACCTAGTAATGAAAGCACATGTGCTATGTAATGTTAACAGCAAGGTTAACCGTGAAAGAGTCCACCCTTTGTTCTATAAAATGTGTCTTTTTAACTACCACTCTCCCTTTTTTTTTCCTCCAGCAGCTGCATATGTTTCTCCTTCCCAGAGGCAAGCAAAGATTAGAAGGTGAAAAAAACGCACTCGCGATGAAATGTTCTCTGACCTCATGCTGTCTTCCCACACTGACAGAGCATAGCAAAATACGTGGAGGTAGACAATCTCAGAGTGCAGGAAAGCACAATATGACCAAGAGGAGAGGTGGTGGGCTGAAGATGGTAGGTGGCGTCAGCTTGTTGAAAGAAGGCAGGAGTCAATGCTGAGGCTGCTGGAGGATCAAACTCATATGCTCCAGCGTATGGTTGAGCTGCAGGAAAGGCAGCAGGAGCACAGACCGCCACTACAGCCCCTGTGTAACCAACCGCCCTCCTCCCCAAGTTCCATAGCCTCCTCACCCAGACACCCAAGAACGCGGTGTGGGGGCCTCCGGCCACCCAGCCACTCCACCCCAGAGGATTGCCCAAGCAACAGAAGGCTGGCATTCAATAAGTTTTAAAGTGTTGTATGGCCTTTTCCTTCCCTCCTCCACCACCCCTCCAGGGCTACCTTGGCAGTTATCCCCCTATTGTGTGATGAATAAATAAAGAATGCATGAATATGAAGCAACAATAACTTTATTGCCTCTGCAAGCGGTGATCGAAGGGAGGAGGGGAGGGTGCTTAGCTTACAGGAAAGTAGAGTGAACCGCCCTGGTGTCTGGCTGCATATAATCAGTGGCCAGGCAATTTGCCTCAACCTCCCACCCTGCCATAAGCTTCTCCCCCTTACTCTCATAGATATTGTGGAGCGCACAGCAAGCAGTAATAACAATGGGAATATTGGTTTCGCTGAGGTCTAAACTACTCAGTAAACTGTGCCAGCGCGCTTTTAAACGCCCAAATGCACATTCTACCACCATTCTGCACTTGTTCAGCCTATAGTTGAACAGCTCCTGACTACTGTCCAGGGTGCCTGTGTATGGCTTCATGAACCATGGCATTAAGGGGTAGGCTGGGTCCCCAAGGATAACTATAGGCATTTCAACATCCCCAACGGTTATTTTCTGGTCTGGGAAGAAAGTCCCTTGATGCAGCTGTTGAAACAGATCAGAGTTCCTGAAGATGCGAGCACCATGTACCTTTCCCAGCCATCCCACGTTGATGATGGTGAAACGTCCCTTGTGATCCACCAGTGCTTGCAGCACCATTGAAAAGTACCCCTTTCGCTTTATGTACTCTCTGCCTTGGTTCTCCGCTGCCAAGATAAGGATATGGGTTCCGTCTATCGCCCCACCACAGTTAAGGAATCCCATTGCAGCAAAGCCATCCACTATGACCTGCACATTTCCCAGAGTCACTACCCTTGATATCAGCAGCTCAGTGATTGCATTGGCTACTTGCATCACAGCAGTCCCCACAGTAGATTTGCCCACTCCAAATTGATTCCCGACTGACCGGTAGCTGTCTGGCGTTGCAAGCTTCCACAGGGCTATTGCCACTCGCTTCTCAACTGTGAGGGCTGCTCTCATCTTGGTATTCTTGTGCCTCAGGGCAGGGGAAAGCAAGTCACAAAGTTCCATGAAAGTGCCCTTACACATGCGAAAGTTTCGCAGCCACTGGGAATCGTCCCAGACCTGCAACACTATGCGGTCCCACTAGTCTGTGCTTGTTTCTCGGGCCCAGAATTGGTGTTCAACACCGTGAACCTGCCCAATTGACACCATAATGTGCACATTGCAGGGGCCCACACTTTGTGCGAAGTCTGTGTCCATGTCCTCATCACTCCCGTCACCACGCTGCAGTCCCTCCTCGCCTGGTTTCGCTTTAGTTGCAGGTTCTGGTTCTGCATATCCTGCTGGATAATGTGCGCGGTGTTTATAGTGCTCATAATTGCCATGGTGATCTGAGCGGGCTCCGTGTTCCCAGTGCTATGGGAGTCTGCGCTGAAAAAAGGCGCAAAACAATTGTCTGACGGAGGGAGAGGCGACTGAAGACATGGCTTACAGGGTTGGCTTACAGGGAATTAAAATCAACAAAGAGCATGGCTTTGCATCAAGGAGAAACAGAATGGCCTCCTCGAGGATAGAACTCAAAACCCTGGGTTTAGCAGGCCGTTGATTTCACGGCGGGAGGGAGGGAGAGGGGAGAAAATGAATACAAAACAAATCTGGTCTATTTCTTGTTTTGACCCACTTCATCTATCTTTATACATCTTAGGCTGGCAGCAGATGGTGCAGTACGACTGCTGGCCATCATCATCTCTTGGGTGCTCGCCAGAAGACAGTGCAGTACGACTGCCAGCAGGACTGAATCTCCATGAGACGAAACTTAAAAAGGGAAACATGACCTGGCTGAGTTACTCCCATGTCTGCCCAGGCGCCCCTGACCAACCTTATCGAGGTCGGCTTAAAGAGCACCCAGGAGTATGACGACAATGGCTACCAGTCATAAAGCACTGTCTGCTGCCAAAAGGCAATGAGCTGCTGCTGTGTAGCAATGCAGTACCACATCTGCCATCATCTAGGAGACATACGGTGACGGTGAGCTGAGCTGGCTTCATGCTTGCTTTGGTATGGCATCTGCACAGGTAACTCAAGAAAAAAGGCGCAAAACGATTGTCTGCCCTTGCTTTCACAGAGGGAGGGAGGGAAGGGGGGCCTGACGATATGTACCCAGAACCATCCACGACAATGTTTTTCCCCCATCAGGCACTGGGATTTCTACCAATTCAAATGGGTGGCGGAGACTGCGGGAACTGTAGGATAGCTACCCACAGTGCACCACTCCAGAAGTTGACGATTGCCTCGGTACTGTGGACACACTCTGCCAACTAAATACACTTAGAGCATTTGTGTGGGGACACACACAATCGACTGTTTAAAAACGCTTTCTAAAAAAAAAAAAAGACTTCTATAAATTTGACCTAATTTCGTTGTGTAGACATAGCCTTAGAAACACATCCAGCCTTGATTTAAAAATTGTCAGTGATGGAGAATCCACCATGACCCTTGGTAACTTGTTCCAGTGCTTAATTACCCTCCCTGTTCAAAACTTATATCTGAATTTCTTTAGCTTCAACTTCCAGCCCTTGGCTCCTGTTAGACTTTTCCCTGCTAGACTGCAGAGCCCATTATTTAATAGTTGTTTCCCCTGTAGATACTTATAGACTGTGATCGTCACCCCTGAAATCTTCCCTTTGTTAAGGTAATAGACTGAGTTGTCTGAGTCTATCACCAAAAAGTAAGTTTTCTAATTCTTTGGCCATTCTCATGGCTCTTCTCTGAACCCTCTCCAATTTATCAGCATCCTTCTTGAATTATGGACACCAAATTTTGAAGGAGAAATTAGTTAAGGACATTGAAGTCAATGGTAAATGGGACAAAATACAACATGGTTTTACAAAAGGTAGATCGTGCCAAACCAACCTAATCTCCTTTTTTGAAAAAGTAACAGATTTTTTAGATAAAGGAAATGCAGTGGATCTAATTTACCTAGATTTCAGTAAGGCATTTGATACCGTGCCACATGGGGAATTATTAGTTAAGTTGGAGAAGATGGGGATCAATATGATCATCAAAAGGTGGATAAGGAATTGGTTAAAGGGGAGACTGCAACGGGTCCTACTGAAAGGAGAACTGTCAGGTTGGAGGGAGGTTACCAGTGGAGTTCCTCAGGGATCGGTTTTGGGACCAATCTTATTTAATCTTTTTATTACTGACCTTGGCACAAAAAGTGGGAGTGTGCTAATAAAGTTTGCAGATGATACAAAGCTGGGAGGTATTGCCAATTCAGAGAAGGATCGGGATATTATACAGGAGGATCTGGATGACCTTGTAAACTGGAGTAATAGTAATAGGATGAAATTTAATAGTGAGAAGTGTAAGGTTATGCCTTTAGGGATTAATAACAAGAATTTTAGTTATAAGTTGGGGACACATGAATTAGAAGTAACGGAAGAGGAGAAGGACCTTGGAGTATTGGTTGATCATAGGATGACTATGAGCTGCCAATGTGATACGGCTGTGAAAAAAGCTAATGCGGTTTTGGGAT
Organism: Dermochelys coriacea; assembly: GCF_009764565.3. NCBI lineage: Eukaryota > Metazoa > Chordata > Testudines > Dermochelyidae > Dermochelys > Dermochelys coriacea. Next base: position 2,845,133 of record NC_050092.1, read on the forward strand.
GCATCAGGAGAGGCATTTCCAGTAGGGATAAAGAGGTTTTAGTACCATTATTCAAGGCACTGGTGAGACCTCAGCTAGAATACTGTGTGCAGTTCTGGTCTCCCATGTTTAAAAAGGATGAATTCAAACTGGAGCAGGTACAGAGAAGGGCTACTAGGATGATCCGAGGAATGGAAAACTTGTCTTATGAAAGGAGACTTAAGGAGCTTGGCTTGTTTAGCCTAACTAAAAGAAGGTTGAGGGGAGATACGATTGCTCTCTATAAATATATCAGAGGGATAAATACAGGAGAGGGAGAGGAATTATTTCAGCTCAGCACCAATGTGGACACAAGAACAAATGGGTATAAACTGGCGACCAGGAAGTTTAGACTTGAAATTAGATGAAGGTTTCTAACCATCAGAGGAGTGAAGTTTTGGAATAGCCTTCCAAGGGAAGCAGTGGGGGCAAAAGATCTATCTGGTTTTAAGATTCTACTCGATAAGTTTATGGAGGAGATGGTATGATGGGATAATGGGATTTTGGTAAGTAATTTATCTTTAAATATTCAGGGTAAATAGGACTAATCCCCTGAGATGGGATATTAGATGGCTGGGATCTGAGTTACCCAGGAAAGAATTTTCTGTAGTATCTGGCTGGTGAATCTTGCCCATATGCTCAGGGTTTAGCTGATCGCCATATTTGGGGTCAGGAAGGAATTTTCCTCCAGGGCAGATTGGAGAGGCCCTGGAGGTTTTTTGCCTTCCTCTGTAGCATAGGGCATGGGTGACTTGAGGGAGGCTTCTCTGCTCCTTGAAGTCTTTAAACCATGATTTAAGGACTTCAATAGCTCAGACATAGGTGAGGTTTTTTGTAGGAGTGGGTGGGTGAGATTCTGCGGCCTGCGCTGTGCAGGAGGTCAGACTAGATGATCAGAATGGTCCCTTCTGACCTTAGTATCTATGAATCTATGAATCTACATAGAGGTAAATGAACCTCTCTTCTCTGACTGGAGATTCCCCTCTTTATGCATCTCAGGATGGCACTAGTGTTCTTGGTCACAGTGTTGCACTGGGAGCTCATGTTCAGCTGATTTTCCATCACAATCCCCAAATCTTTTTCAGAGTCACTGCTTTCCCGGATAGAGTCCACCCTCCTGTAGGCATGGGCTCCATTCTTTGTCCCTAGAGAGATACATTTACATTGAGCTGTATTCAAATATATATTATCTGCTTCTTCCCAAACTACCAAGTGATCCACATCACTCTGTATCAGAGACCTGTTCTTTTCAGTATTTCCCCCCTCCCCTTTTTGTGTCATCTGAAACTCTAACTGTGCTGATTTTATGTTTTGTTGCATGTCACTGTTAGAAATGTTAACTAGAGGAAGGCCAAGAACTCTGCCGAACCCCACTGGAAATACACCTGCTCAGTGACAATTCCCCATTTACAGTTAAGTTTTGAGACCTCAGTTAGCCAATTTTTAATCTATTTAAAGTGTGCTATGTCAATTTTATATCATTCTAGCTTTTTAAGCAAAACGTTGTGCAGTACCAAGTCTTAGAGAAGCCCAAGTATATTACAACAACACTATTATCAACCAAATTTATAATCTCATCAAAAAAGGTGTCAAGTTAGTGTGAAAGATTCTATTTTCCATAAACTCATGTTGATTGGCATTAATTACATTACCCGCCTTTAATTTTTTATTAATGGAGTCCCAAATCAGCGGCTCCATCATCTTGCCCAGATCAAGGCAGACCTATTATTATCATCCAGGTCATTCTGTTTATCCTTTCTAAAAATTAGCCCAACATTAGCTTTTTTCCAGCCTTCTGGAACTTCCCAGTGCTCTAAGACATATTGAAAATCAGCATGAACAGTCCAGTGAGCTCCTCAGCCAGCTCTTTTAAAACTCTTGGAAGGAAGTTATCTTGATCTGCTGATTTTAAAATGTCTAACATCATTGGCTTCCATTTAACATCCTCCAGAGATACAAGTGGAATGTCAAGAGTGTTACCAACACAATATGATGAACCTATAACAGGGACTTAACCAGGGTCAACTGGAGCTCTATCCATTGTTTTCCATGCCCAACCCCCTTCCATCTCTCCTTTGCGGGAGTGTTGCTCTGCCCCCACCTCAGACCAGGGAAGCCAAATAGCATTCTGGGAGTATTGTTTCACGTGTGTAAGCAGAGATTGATTAGAGCCCAGCAAGAAGCTTTTATCTCTGTGTGTTTTATAAAAAACAATGACAATGTAGAGTTCCCAAGGATCAAGAACCCAGATGGCATGTGTTACAGCTCTGTGGGGCATCGGCTGGCAGTGCTGAGTGTCACTAACCTCACATGTCATTAAGCCGCTATTTGGCTGGGAGTTCCCTAACCCCTGTGATAGAGGCTAAAAGTCGAGTAGAGTTGGACCTTGCAAAGGGAATTAAAACCAATAGTAAAAGGTTCTATAGCCATATAAATAAGAAGAAAACTAAGAAGGAAGAAGTGGGGCCGCTTAACACTGAGGATGGAGCGGAGGTTAAAGATAATCTAGGCATGGCCCAATATCTAAACAAATACTTTGCCTCAGTCTTTAATAAGGCTAAAGAGGATCTTGGGGATAATGGTAGCATGACAAATGGGAAGGAGGATATAGAGGTAGATATTACCATATCAGAGGTAGAAGCGAAACTGAAACAGCTTAATGGGACTAAATCGGGGGGCCCAGATAATCTTCATCCAAGAATATTAAAGGAATTGGCACCTGAAATTGCAAGCCCATTAGCAAGAATTTTTAATGAATCTGTAAACTCAGGAATAGTACCGAATGATTGGAGAATTGCTAATATAGTTCCTATTTTTAAGAAAGGAAAAAAAAGTGATCCGGGTAACTACAGGCCAGTTAGTTTGACATCTGTAGTATGCAAGGTCCTGGAAAAAATTTTGAAGGAGAAATTAGTTAAGGACATTGAAGTCAATGGTAAATGGGACAAAATACAACATGGTTTTACAAAAGGTAGATCGTGCCAAACCAACCTAATCTCCTTTTTTGAAAAAGTAACAGATTTTTTAGATAAAGGAAATGCAGTGGATCTAATTTACCTAGATTTCAGTAAGGCATTTGATACCGTGCCACATGGGGAATTATTAGTTAAATTGGAGAAGATGGGGATCAATATGAACATCAAAAGGTGGATAAGGAATTGCTTAAAGGGGAGACTGCAACAGGTCCTACTGAAAGGAGAACTGTCAGGTTGGAGGGAGGTTACCAGTGGAGTTCCTCAGGGATCGGTTTTGGGACCAATCTTATTTAATCTTTTTATTACTGACCTTGGCACAAAAAGTGGGAGTGTGCTAATAAAGTTTGCAGATGATGCAAAGCTGGGAGGTCTTGCCAATTCGGAGAAGGATCGGGATATTATACAGGAGGATCTGGATGACCTTGTAAACTGGAGTAATAGTAATAGGATGAAATTTAATAGTGAGAAGTGTAAGGTTATGCATTTAGGGATTAATAACAAGAATTTTAGCTATAAATTGGGGACACATCAATTAGAAGTAACGGAAGAGGAGAAGGACCTTGGAGTATTGGTTGATCATAGGATTACTATGAGCTGCCAATGTGATACGGCTGTGAAAAAAGCTAATGCGGTTTTGGGATGCATCAGGAGAGGCATTTCCAGTAGGGATAAAGAGGTTTTAGTACCATTATTCAAGGCACTGGTGAGACCTCAGCTAGAATACTGTGTGCAGTTCTGGTCTCCCATGTTTAAAAAGGATGAATTCAAACTGGAGCAGGTACAGAGAAGGGCTATTAGGATGATCCGAGGAATGGAAAACTTGTCTTATGAAAGGAGACTTAAGGAGCTTGGCTTGTTTAGCCTAACTAAAAGAAGGTTGAGGGGAGATATGATTGCTCTCTATAAATATATCAGAGGGATAAATACAGGAGAGGGAGAGGAATTATTTCAGCTCAGCACCAATGTGGACACAAGAACAAATGGGTATAAACTGGCCACCAGGAAGTTTAGTCTTGAAATCAGACGAAGGTTTTTAACCATCAGAGGAGTGAAGTTTTGGAATAGCCTTCCAAGGGAAGCAGTGGGGGCAAAAGATCTATCTGGCTTTAAGATTCTACTCGATAAGTTTATGGAGGAGATGGTATGATGGGATAATGGGATTTTGGTAAGTAATTGATCTTTAAATATTCAGGGTAAATAGGACTAATCCCCTGAGATGGGATATTAGATGGATGGGATCTGAGTTACTATAGAAAATTCTTTCCTGGGTATCTGGCTGGTGAATCTTGCCCATATGCTCAGGGTTTAGCTGATCGCCATATTTGGGGTCGGGAAGGAATTTTCCTCCAGGGCAGATTGGAGAGGCCCTGGAGGTTTTTCGCCTTCCTCTGTAGCATGGGGCATGGTTGACTTGAGGGAGGCTTCTCTGCTCCTTGAAGTCTTTGAACCATGATTTAAGGACTTCAATAGCTCAGACATGGGTGAGGTTTTTCATAGGAGTGGGTGGGTGAGATTCTGTGGTCTGCGCTGTGCAGGAGGTCGGACTAGATGATCAGAATGGTCCCTTCTGACCTTAGTATCTATGAATCTATATTAACTACATGCAAAACCTATGTTAAAAGAATATTATTAAAATTGCAAAGTCAAGCACTTAAAAGTTAGGAAATACCAGATGTAAGGTTGTCTGTGCAAGCCTCTGTGTAGGCATCAAGGTACAGTCTTTATTACATGACCACAACTATGTTTTCCGCAGGACCGCTGCCTCATTCCATGCACAGGATGGACAGTGCTCACTTACTGAACAGCTAGTCAATATTTTGTTTTATTCTCGTTGGTCAATATGTAGCCCCAGGCCTTATTTGCTGCAGACTATACAAACCCTGCCATGAATAGAGAATTATTAATTTCCTCATGGGCTTTTCTATGGTGCTTATCACTATGGTAAGGGAGCGCTTCACCAGCATTAATGGATTTATTTTCACAGCACCCCTGCAAGGTGAAGGGAGTGGGATTATCCCCATTTCACAAATGGGGAACTGATGCACAGAGAGATTAAGGTCAAAAGTATCCATTAATTTTGGGAGACCAATTTGGACCTAATTTTTCAACGTACTTAGCATTACCTAGCATTTTATATGTCCGAAGCCCAGCTTCCATTGACTCCAAGTGCACCTGTGAGCACTCAGCACTTCTGCAAATCAGATCCCATGGTTCCAAGTCAGGCACCCGAAAAATGAGGAATACACAATGAGGAAAAAATGTTGGTTGAAGTGACTTGCCCGGCACCAGGCAGAACTCTGTGACAGATGCAGGGATAGAATCCAGTTCTCCAGGGAAGCGTTCGACTGCCTTAACTGTGAGACCATCCTTTCTCTCCCTGCACCCCCTACCTCTTTTACCACACACCTTCCAACTTCTGTAACAAATGAGGCAGAGCTATACAACCCTGATTCATCCCCAGAGCAGGGGTGGGAAATAGTGTGTGGTCACGTAATTGTAGGCTGTATCATAACACATACACAGAAGGGTACCGGACTGACCACCAGCACAGTTATTCTGTGATAGCTCTGCCAGTCTAACTCCCGCATGGGGACATTCTATTGCAGAAGAGTTTCTCTGCTTTCTCAGTCAGTATCAATTCAGTGTTCACTCCGAGGGAAGACTTACCCCTTACCAAATCACCAGCTAAGTACAGCACCTGGAACACTGTGGAATTCCTGTCTTCATCTAGCTGTTGCTAGCCTAAAAAAGTATATGTTACCGGCCCATTTTGCCACCTTACCATTCACCCCATATTCTTAGACAATGCCAGCCCTAGTACAGACTCTTTTGGCACCCACTGTTATATTTTTGCCATGAAGAAAATTGACCATTAATTCCTACTCCTTGTTTTCAGTCTTTTAGCTGTTTTTTGATTTAGGATAGAACTTTGCCTTCTGTCCAAGGACTAATTAATAGAACTGATTGAAACTGGGACTCTGTTGATAAAAATTGTTTCTGATGACATTTCTCAGTGGGAAATAATTAAATAAATGAAATGAAAATGTTCATTTTGTTTAATTTCAAATTGAAATTTTTGTTTCATTTTGGTGTTGTAAAACCAAAAATAATTCAAAATGGCAGAGTGGACAAAGGAAAAATGAAATACTGCAAGTATGTCACTCTGTAGCTTTTCAAAATTCAAAAATTTTGAAAGAAAACTTCTTGTTCTAAAATTTTTGCTAGAAAAAAAGTGTTTTCAACCAGCTCTGCTGATTAGTTTCCTTATTAGCTTCTGGCGAGGGTCTTTGTCAAAGGCTTATTGAAAGTCTAAATAGGAAGATAGAGTTTTCTATACCAGATCAGCTGATCTACCTAGTCCAGTGTCCTGTCTCTGACAGTGACTAGTACCAGATGATTCAAAGGAAGATGTAAATCCCAGATCATAGACAATTTGTAGGGACAATGTGTCTTTAGATCTAGGCACCTAGTTAATGTCTCTTATAAAAATGTCTTCCTCCAGAAAGCAGTTTTAAATTAACTTTTCTTGCTTGGGAGTCACCTTTGGGGACAAATGTGCTACAGCAGGTATCCAAACTATCCGATTAAAGGCCACAATTCTGCAGGAGTCTAAGAGCCATGTCTTATTTCTATTAAATGATGCAGATTATAACCACTCATCTTTAATCATCCTGCAGAGACTACACACTCCATCATTCAGTACTCCTGCTAAAGTAAATTAGGAACGTTCATTTCATCTGCTGAGAGGGTGGATTGTATATTTCATCACTGCAAGATAGCTAGTTCCCTGTGAGATACCCTGTGATGTCATTAAAAGGGAAGTCGATACTCACGAACAATGCACTGATTTCCTCCCGGCAGCGTTTTCCATCCAGGGCAGCAGTAAGAGTGGAACCTTGAGCCGCAAACATTAGGTCTGTCATTTAGAAAACAAACATTTAGAATAATTTTTATTCTCCATTCTCTGCAGCTGGAGTAGTCAACAAAGTTCCATTGTTTTGGTAAAGCATTTTAATGGCCTTTGATATGGCATTTCACTGCCAGTTGATGTTCCCTCTACTGGAGGGCAAGACCGACCTCAACAGATAAATCCCATTAAAGAGAATCAACATACATAATTTTAATAAAACCTCAATTAACTTTTAACCTCTCTTTCAATAAAGTAAATACCATAGGACACAGCTGTACCTGCACTCCCTGTGGAGGAGCACAGCCAAACAGCATGTGCATCACACTGCCCGTTACTTAGGATAAACAGCATGATGGCTGGCTGCTCAGGCTGCAGAGTTATGGTATATGGAACTTTTCATTTCCATCTCCTGGTTTCAGATCCAGACCGGGGACCGGGATACTGCTTTCCAAAGGCTGTTCAATGGTTTGTGTGAAATGAGTTGTGGCCTCCCACTTGCACCAGGTGTGAAGTTGTCTGTGCACAAAATGGTTGTATCAGCTGGCACTTGATGGTTCTCTTGCAAGCTGCCTCAGCAACTGTATTTCCAGACTCTCAAATATTGATTTATATGTACATTGAACCTTAACTCTTGTTTCCTGACTTTCTGATACTTGGGTTGTTGTTTTTTAGTTAGAACACTATTGTAGTGTAGAGAAAATAGATCAGCCAGTGATCTAGGCACTTGTCTGGGACATGTAAGTCCTGGGTTGAATTCCCTGCTACACCACAAACTTTGTGTGCTATCTTAGCAATTCACCTAGTCTCTGTGTCTCACATTGCCCTCTGTAAAATGGGGAGGTAGCACTCCCTGCCTCATGTGGGGGTTATGGGATAGTAAATACATTAATGACAGTGAGACATTCCTATACTTCAATAATGGGGGCCATATAAATATTTAAGATAGATTTAACAGCATTATGTTACTCAGATGAGCTTTCAACCTTTCCCCACTAGATATATTTACTATACTATACAACAGAGGTACTGTATGTTCTGCACTAGAACTGGCCAGAAAACAAGAATTCCCTTTCGCAAACAATTGTGAGGTTTTGACATTTGTTCTGCATCAGAATGAAAACGAGACCTTTCAAAACTTGTAATGAAAACCACAAGAGAGAGAGACAAAGCATGCAAGAAGAACTAGGTAAATAGGTCACTCATGGGGGAGACACAGACTCAAGTCCCTGCTCTGATTCAAGCACAGAAGGGACTTAAACCTGGGTTTTCCTCATCCCAGATGAGTATCCTGACCCCTGGGCTATTGGCTATTCTGGGGTGGCGGTCATTCCCTCTTTCTGGTTTTGACCAGAAATTCCATCTCTTAGACCTGAGAAACCTTCCCAACAAAAGTTTTGTTGAAACTGATACATTCCCAGGAAAAAGAAAAGGAGTACTTGTGGCACCTTAGAGACTAACAAATTTATTAGAGCATAAGCTTTCGTGAGCTACAGCTCACTTCACGAAAGCTTATGCTCTAATAAATTTGTTAGTCTCTAAGGTGCCACAAGTACTCCTTTTCTTTTTTGCGAATACAGACTAACACGGCTGCTACTCTGATTCCCAGGAAAAGTTTTAATTTCTATGAACCAGCATTGTCTGACAAAACAACGTCTCACTGAAAAATTCCCTCCCCACTCTTTTCAGGACAGATGGTCCTTATGTATGTAGCTCAGCAGCGCTGGACACGGGGTCAGTGCTGATCTCACTCGCGCCAGTGTGACTCCATTGGAATTCCTGTTGACTCATACCCTTGTTGGGCAGATCAGACTTGGACTCTGAGGCTTGTTTCTCTCTATAAATGTTTGCTGGTTCCCTGATTTCACTGCTGGGGTCTGTTACCAAGTTATTGGGTACCTATGGGCAGCACTGACCTCCCTTACATTGCCTGTCAGTCTTAGATCCCTTCCTTCTCTCCCTGCATATCTTCCTGCTAGGAGAGGCTGCACTAGCAGTGTTGATGCAATCAACAATGGCAGGGGTGGGGAGCAATGGGATTCAATGGGTGATGCTTTTGTGAGGCTGCATGATGGAACCTAGAGGATGGGACTGGGATGGGGTACGGTAGAGCATTTCTGGAGATAAGGGAATCCCCAAAGAGTCTTTGAGAGTCCCTGAGGCACTCAGCTAGGTGTCCTCAGCCCTTGAGCATTCACCGAAGCAGCCATTTCCCCTGGTCATGGGTTTGTTTGTTTTCCTTTGATTCCAATTGAAGCTTTATTCATTTTCATGAAGCAAACAAAGCAAGACCCCTGGAGCCCACATAATGATGTCAGCCCTGGAATGTACTTTACTAAGGCCTATCCAGAGTGTTGTGTCATTGTGTACACTTCACTAATTCCTAGCTAGACAATTCACTTCTCACACTTACATGGAACAACCCAAGGTTCCCAAGCAAACCTCCGACAGAAAACATGAGACACCAAGCCACTTCCCGTCTGCACATCAGGCACTGTCAGGTGAGGAATCCTGAGAACACAATGCTAAGACAACTCTGACAAGTATTCGTCTGAGCAAGAGCTGCTGAGGTGTTAACATGGGACCAGACTGGTGTATCAGAGATAAGGAAAGGCATGCAGGAAACTTCTCCATCTTGCCCAAGTCACAACTGCAGACCTTGAACTTGGGCAGCACAGAGGATGCTTCCACAGGATCCACCCTAAGTCAATTGCAGTGGAGCATGGGGACAACGCAAGAAAGAAAAACACATGAGAAGCATGTATCAAAGATATTACATCTCAGTATGACCTTATGTGAAAGAACAGCCTGAGACTGTGTAATTCACAGAGACTTCTGTATAAGTCCAGAAGGGAGCACTGTGATCATCTACTCCAGGGGTTGGCAACCTATGGCACAGGTGCCAAAGATGGCATGTGAGCCCATTTTTAATGGAATGCTGCTGCCTGCTGGGGTCCCGGCAGCAAGCAGTGTGCCATTAAAAATCTGGCCTGGCCCAGCCCGCTCTTCTCCACTCCCTGCCCCCTCCCGCAGGGGCAAGGGGCAGAAGCTTGGTCCTGCCGGCTCCCCTGTCTCTTCCTGCAGTATGCTGGGTTCCTGCCCCTCCTCCTCCTCCTCTCTGTCCCTCCCTCCACTCCCAGAGGAGGCAGAGAAGAAGTGGGGGCAGGGCCTTGGGGAAGTGGGGCATATCCCCTCTAGCCCCCTGCCGTGAGCACCCTACGACCCCAGCCCTCTTCCCTGACCCCCACTCACACACACCCAGCCCTCTGCCCTGAGCCCTGCAGCCCCGCACACCCCCAAGGCTCCTGCCCTGAGCCCTGTAACCCCCTCACACAGACCCAGCCCTCTGCTTGACTCCTTCACCCACCCCCATGATCCTGCCCTGACTCTGGCACCCCCACACACCCCATGCACTCCCCACATCCTGACTCTTGCACCCCCCACTTCCCCACCCCCACCCTGAGCACCAAATGGGAGCTCCTGCACCTCCCCTCACCAAATGGGAGCTGCCCAGGTAAGCGCTCCACACCCAAACCTCCTGCCCCAACCCTGAGCCCCCTCCCTCATTCTAGCTCCTGGCCAGACCCTGCACCCCAACCCCAACCCCCAGCCTGCTCCTTCACCCCCAGCCCTGTGCTCAGTGCACTCCCACCCTCAGCTCAGTGCAGAGAGAGAGGAAAAGAATGGCCAGGGAGAAGATAGGTACCCAATCTGTGTGGGCAGGGCTGGGACCCCAGACTGGCAGCGGGCTGAGCTGGTCCGGCAGCCGGGATCCCAGCTGGCAGGAGCCGGCGGATCAAACCCCTGAGTGGCAGCGGGCTGAGCCGCTCAGCCCACTGCCGGTCTGGGGTTCTGGCCACCAGCCCCTTGCCAGCCGGGGTCCCGGCCGTAGGCCCCGCTCAGTCCGCTGCCGGCCTTGGTGAACAGAACCCCAGACTAGCAGCGGCGGGCTGAGTGGGCCGGCGGCGTAAGATCAACATTTTAATTTAATTTTAAATGAAGCTTCTTAAACATTTTGAAAACCGTGTTTATTTTACAATACAACAATAGTTTAGTTATATAATATATAGACTTATAGAGAGAGAGACCTTCTAAAAAACATTAAAATATATTACCAGCCCATGAAACCTTAAATTAAAGTGAATAAATGAAGACTCTGCACACCACTTCTGAAAGCCTAGATCAAGGGTCGGCAACCTAACAGACATATTGGAGCATAAACTTTTGTGGGTGAATACATGCATCCGACAAAGTGGGTATTCACCCACGAAAGCTTATGCTCCAATACGTCAGTTAGTCTTTAAGGTGCCACAGGACTCTGCTCCTTTTACAGATCCAGTCTAACGGCTACCCCTCTGAATAATGCAATGACAGCATCATCTGCTCGCTATTGTGACTCTGGGCTGAGATCCCAGGAGTTTGCCAGAGTAAAATGAATGGGTCTCTGTAAACTGAGCTTTAGTATCAGGTATGGCTCCATCACAGCTGTCTCACTCACAAGGACAATACATCTGGGCAATAGGGGTACAAGCCCTACTAAGGAAAATGTTTGTTGACTGGAAAGTGAAAAGAACTTGCTAATGGAAATGAAGCTCAGGGGAACATCAGCCGATTTTCAATGTCAAAAAGGAGGAGTTTGAGAGGCTTGTGAGTTAGATGTTTCCTTTGCTGTATCCTGGATATAACTGCTCTCATGCGGAGGCACATTTTAAATAAAGTTCCTTCTGCAAGTTGCTGAGGTTTGCCCACTGGAGCATCAACTGCTGGGGAATTCTCCTCCTCCCAACAATGGAGCTGAGTTTTGCGATGAAAGCAAATGAAGAGAACTTTCCAAGCTGCGTGGTTAAGGAAATGCCAAAGTTAGGGTTACTTGTGCAACCTGAGTTCAGTCCCCTTGTGTGTAAGCAGTCTGCTAGTTTTTAATTATAGCCTGACATCTGTCCTGAGCAACCTAACAGAGCAGCTGATACAGACCTCAGTTAAGAAAGAATTAAAGGAGGGCAATAGAATTAATGCCAATCAACATGGGTTTATGGGAAATAGAGCCAATCAAACTAACTCTGTATTTCTTTTGAGGAGATTACAAGTTTGGTTGATAACATGTTACTATAATTTGCTTAGGGTCTTGTAAGGCATATGCTTTGTTACCACATGACATTTTCATTAGGAAACTAGAGTAATTCAAATTCAACATGGCACACATTAAATGGATTTAAAACAGGCTAAGGGAAGTTTCTCAAAATGTATTTGTTAACATGGAATCATCACTGAGCCTCTGGGTTTCTAATGGGGCCTCCAGGGATCCATTCTTGGTCCTACACTATTTAACATTTTTATCAGTGGTCTGGGAGAGAACATAAACTCACCACTGGTGAAGTCTGCAGATGACACAAAGATTATGGGAGTGGTAAATACTGAAGAGGACAGGTCTCTAATACAAAGCAATGTGGGTCTCTTGGTAGCTGTGTGCAAGCAAACAATACATGTTTTAATACAGCCAAATGTAAAGTTGTACATCGAAGAAAGGAGAATGTAGGCCATACTTACGGAATGGGGGCTCTGTCTAGGGAAGCAGTGACTTTGAAAAGACTTGAGGGTCATGGTGGATAATCAGCTAAACATGAGTTCCCAATGAAACACAGTGGCCAAAAGTGCTAATGTGATCCTGGGCTGTTAACTCTGTATTTGGCACTAGTGTGACCCCTGCTGCAATATTGTGTACAATTCTGGTTTCCATGAGTCAAGAAGAATGTTCATAAATTAGAGGGGGTTCAAAGAGCCACAAGAATGATTAAAGGATTCAAAGACATGCTTTATTGTGACAGATTCAAGGAGCTCCATCTATTTAGTTTAACAAAGAGAAAGTTGTGGCTGTTCACAGTCTAAATACCTTCATGCCAAGCAGAAATCTGATAATAAGGGCTCTTCATTCTAGCAGACAGACAAAGGTATAACAAGATCCAATGGCTGGAAGCTGGAGCTAGACAAACTCAGACTTGAAATAAGGTGTAAATATTCAGCAGTGAGGGTAATTAACCAAGGGCTGTGGTGGATGTTCCATCACTGTCAAGTTTTAAATCAAGTTTGGATGTGTTTCTAAAAGATCTGCTCTAATTCAAACAGGAATTAATTCAGGGAAGGTCTCTGGCCTGGGCAATGCAGAAGTTCAGACTAGATCAGGGGTCGGCAACCTTTCAGAAGTGGTGTGCCGAGTCTTCATTTATTCACTTTAATTTAAGGTTTCACGGGCCGGTAATACATTTTAATGTTTTTTAGAAGGTCTCTTTCTCTATAAATCTATATATTATATAACTAAACTATTGTTGTATTGTAAAATAAACACGGTTTTCAAAATGTTTAAGAAGATTCATTTAAAATTAAATTAAAATGTTGATCTTACGCCGCCGGCCAACTCAGCCCGCTGCTGGTCTGGGGTTCCGTTCACCAAGGCCGGCAGTGGATTGAGCGGGGCCCGCGGCCGGGACCCCAGCTTGCAAGGGGCTGGCGGCCAGAACCCCAGACCGGCAGTGGGCTCAGTCCGACTGCCGGACCAGCTCAGCCCGCTGCCAGTCTGGGGTCCCAGCCCTGCCCACACACAGTGGGTACCTATCTTCTCCCTGGTTCTGGCCATTCTTTTCCTCTCTCTCTGCACTGAGCTGAGGGTGGGAGTGCACTGAGCACAGGGCTGGGGGGTGAAGGAGCAGGCTGGGGGTTGGGGTGTAGGGTCTGGCCAGGAGCTAGAATGAGGGAGGGGGCTCAGGGTTGGGGCAGGAGGTTTGGGTGTGGAGCGCTTACCTGGGCAGCTCCCATTTGGTGGGGAGAGGTGCAGAAGCTCCCATTTGGTGCTCAGGGTGGGGTGGGGATGTGGGAGGTGCAAGAGTCAGGATGTGGGGGGTGCATGGGATGTGTGGGGCCTGGGTATGTGTGGGGGTGCAAGAGTCAGGGCAGAGAGCTGGAGAAATGTGAGGGGGGTACAGGTGTCAGGGCATGGGGTTTGGGGGGCCTGGGTATGTGTGGGGGGTGCCAGAGTCAGGGCTGGGGTTGGGGGGGAGGTGAAGGAGTCAAGCAGAGGGCTGGGTGTGTGTGAGGGGGTACAGGACTCAGGGCAGGGGCCTTGGGGGTGTGCGGGGCTGCAGGGCTCAGGGCAGAGGGCTGGATGTGTGTGAGTGGGGGGTCAGGGCAGAGGGCTGGGATTGTTGGGTGCTCACAGCAGGGGGCTAGAGGGGATATGCTCCACTTCCCCAAGGCCCTGCCCCCACTTCTTCTCTGCCTCCACCGGGGAGCAGCGAGCACACTGACTCCGCTCCTCCTTCGCAAAGGCCATCAGCTGATCGGCCAGCAGGGAGGGACAGAGCAGAGGAGGGGCAGGAACCCAGCACACTGCGGGAAAAGGCCTGGGAGCCAGCAGGACCAAGCTTCTGCCCCTTGCCCCCGCCTGAGGGGGCAGGGAGCGGAGAGGAGCAGGCCAGGCTGGACTGGGCCAGGACCGCGGCAGGCAGCTGCGTGCCATTAAAAATGGACTCGGGTGCCGTCTTTGGCACGCGTACCATAGGTTGCTGACCCCTGGTCTATAAGGTGGCACAGGACTCTTTGCCGTCATTGCATTATTGTTCATTCAACTCCTGCCCCACATCCCATCAAAAGCAAAAAGCTGTTAAACTTTTCATATCACTTGTATATGTAAATATATATAATTCATATGCATTATAAAAAGATCATAGATTTATAGATTTTAAGGCCAGAAGAGACTAGTCTAATCACTCAGCCTGACCTCCTAGATAACACAGACCAGAGAACCTCACACAACAATTGCTGCATCAAGCCTGTTCACTAGAAGAAGGCTAGACAAGTGGAGATGCAACTTGAAAGGTAGGGAATGTTATCATATATTTATACGATTCTTTTGGTTAATTATCATATCACCAATTGCCTTGAAAAAAAGTTCTAACTACAGGATGTACAAAATCTGTAGGAGTCAGGAGGATGAGGGAGAGGGATTCGTAATCTGTAGCTGTTATTTAATCAGATAAGTATCCCAGCAGGCTCTGGTTCCTGCACAGATGTATTGGACGTATCTGTCCTGTCTTCCTAGGAGTTTAGTGTGCCTGTTAGTTATGGATTGTATGGCTGTCTGGCATATCCAGCAGTGACATCACAGTATCTCTTATAACCTCTTGTGGCTTGTACATAAGACCTGTGAGGAGCAAGGTTGTGCAAAGATATCACATAGTGATGTGTAGGCTCCCATTGAAGACTTGGGCATGACACGTGGCCCTTTTTTCAATCAGTTTCTCTGGATGGGTCATTACACAAAGTAAAACTATTTCCCCTTGTTTATTTCCACCCCCCACTGTTCTTCAGACATTCTTGTCAACTGCTGGAAATGGCCCACCTTGATTATCACTACAAAAGGTTCCCCCAATCCCCCCCCCCCCCCGCTCTCCTGCTGATAATAGCTCACCTTAAGTGATCACTCTCGTTACAGTGTGTATGGTAACACCCATTGTTTCATGTTCTCTGTGTATATAAATCTCCCCACTGTATTTTCCACTGAATGCATCCGATGAAGTGAGCTGTAGCTCACGAAAGCTTATGCTCAAATAAATTTGTTAGTCTCTAAGGTACCACAAGTCCTCCTTTTCGTGAATACAGACTAACACAGCTGCTACTCTGAAACCTGTCTTTTTTTGTTTGTTTGTTAGTTATATATTATACACGGCTGGATGACTCCACAGCACTTTCCAGGGGAGAAGGCATTGGACAGTGTGTATCACTCACATAAAGTGCAAACCTTAACTACATTCTCCATACGCTTCAGACCATTCACAAATTCCAACAAAACCATCACACACCACTCACCATGCAAACAGAGGCTGTGCTAGTTTCCTGTCACTTTCTCCCACCCACTCAATTCCTTGCATAGAGCAAGCATTGTCTCAGTTTCACTTCAGCTCTTTCAAGCAACATCCCCATTACTAACTGTGTGAGCATTTCAGAGAATCTGTTCTTGCTGTTACTGCCATTTCCCTTTGCCTTCAGTTATCATCTCCCCTCACATTACACTGAGCTTGGCTGGACATTCCTTCTTCCCAGCTGGCAGCCTTTTTGTTAACAAATGCATGATGCTGGGGTGCATCTGTTCTAAACAAGGAAGCCTTAGTGTGGCTGCAACCTAAGAGTCCATTGTACCCTTCCCGGGAATGGGCGATCTGTGAGCAAAGCCATCTTTGCACTCAGTGCTGGACCAGCTGTGCTCCATTCCATTCCCTGAGCAATGCTGAGCAGTTGGGAGCCTTGCACTAGTCATTAATGGTCCCAAGAGTCATTACTGCAACTGAGGGTGCAGAGAAGCCTCAGCCAGGCCCCTTTTCATGGCAACACCCCCTACGCTGGCTGCTGCGCCAGCTCTCCGCTCTTTGCTGAGATGATCATCCCATGGCTTTCTATGTCAGGCCAGATTTCAAAATGTGCTTGGTACCTTGAGCCCCCACTAAATCCCCCAGCCCCTGAGAGCCACTGGAGCTGCTGAGCTCTATGGACACCGTCCCTTTGGCTTGATAGCTGCTTCGCTCCAGTCTTGAAGAGCAACGTGCCAGTCAGGGCAACCAAGGATTGGGGCCCAGCAATTCTGCATGATAGGGCAGCCCTATCATTGAGGCTTTCCAAAATAACCCACCAATCTTCCTGATGACCTGTGAGTAAGACCTGGGCTTGAGAGGGGCAGTGACAGCTTGTCTTGCCCAGGAATGGCTGGTCATGTGTCTGTAGGGACTTAGCTGGACGTATCCCATCTGCTCTGGGAGTTCAGCAGTGGTAAAGGCTACTGCTTCAGGGCTGATTGTGTGACCACATCATACAACACCCCCCCCCCCCCCACACACACACACACACACACACACAGTTGGTATCACTGATACTTCAGGCTCTGCCTCACTCAGAAAAAGGAGAAAAGGAACAAATAAAGTAAATATACCCTAATCCTCATTCTATGGGCCCCCTAGAGCTGTTAATTTGACAAATTAGCTCTTTCAGATGAATGATCCATGCAGTGACCCAGCTGCATAGTGTGCATTCCTGTAGAGGGCTCTAAACCTTCCCAGGCAGAACAGTTGTTTGGTTATCCAACCCTAGGCCCTGGATCCTGTAAGAAGCAACAGGATAAAGGACCCTGGTTTGGGTTTCTTCACTATCAGCTCAGAAGCAGTAGATGCCCTCTGATGAACTAATATCAAATTCAGATATATGGTAGAGCAGAGGAGAGCAAACTTTTTGGCCCGAGGGCCACATCAGGGGTTGAAACTGTATGGAGGGCCGGGTAAGGAAGGCTGTGCCTCCACAAACAGCCTGGCCCCCTCCCCCTATCTGCCTCGTCCCACCTCCTGCCCCCTGACTGCCCCCCTCAGAACCCCCGACCCATCCAACCCGCCCTGCTCCTTGTCCCCTGACTGCCCCCTTCCAGGACCCCCCTGCCCCTAACCAGCCCCCAGGACCCCACCACCTATCCAATCCACCCTGCTCCCTGTCCCCTGACTGCCCTGACCCCATCCACATCCCCACCCCCTGACAGGCCCCCTGGGACTCCCACGCCCTATCCAATCGCCCATCTTCCCCGTCCCCTGACCACCCCTACCAGAACCTCCACCCCATCCAACCGTCCCCTGCTCCCTGTCCCCCGACTGCCCCCTGGGACCTCCTGCCCCTTATCCAATCCCCACCCCCACTCCCTGCTCCCTTACCATGCCGCTCAGAACAGCAGGAGCTCACAGCCCCGCCGCCCAGCCGGAGCCAGCCATGCTGCCATGCTGCCCGGCAAGAGCAGTGGGCCAGAGCGTTGGTGCGGCGAGGTGAGGCTGCAGTGGAGGGGAACAACGTGGGAGGGGCCGGGGGCTAACCTCTCAAACCGGGAGCTCAAGGGCCGGGCAGAATGGTCCCATGGGCCGGATGTGGCCCGTGGGCCGTAGTTTGCCCACCTCTGCTGCAGAGCTTCTTACTGATGTGCAACAAGATTTCATGTAGTTGAACCCTCTTTAGCAATGACTCGGTTGGGACACATCAAGGCTTTGTACACATATTTTGTGGTATTCTGGGAGCTCCAGACTTCTAACATTGAGCAACTAGGTTCCCATGGGAAAATATTTCTGCTCTTTCTGTTCTTGCCAATGACTCTTCAACATGACTTTGAAGATCTCAGTTCAGCCTAGACACACAGCTCAACCCTTGGTGTAGTAAAGGTCACTTTTCTAGTTCCCTCTTCAGTAGGCTCAGCGTCCAGACTGATTCTCCTCTGCAGAAATCGCTGCAGTTTTGAGCACAATATGTTATCAGTCATTCGGACACATGCAGAAAGAAGTGGTTCGGGACTATTTAGAAAAGCTGGACAAGCACAAGTCCATGGGGCCGGATGCGCTGCATCCGAGAGTGCTAAAGGAGTTGGCGGATGTGATTGCAGACCCACTGGCCATTATCTTTGAAAACTCCTGGTGATCAGGAGAGGTCCCGGGAGACTGGAGAAAGGCTAATGTAGTGCCCATCTGTAAAAAAGGGAAGAAGGAGGATCCAGGGAACTATAGGCCAGTCAGCCTCACCTCAGTCCCTGGAAAAATCATGGAGCAGGTCCTTAAGGAATCAATTCTGAAGCACTTAGAGGAGAGGAAAGTGACCAGGAACAGTCAGCATGGATTCACCAAGAGCAAGTCATGCCTGACTAATCTAATTGCCTTCTATGACGAGATAACTGGCTCTGTGGATGAGGGGAAAGCAGTGGACTTCTTGTTCCTTGACTTTAGCAAAGCTTTTGACACGGTCTCCCACAGTATTCTTGCCAGCAAGTTAAAGAAGTATGGGCTGGATGAATGGACGATAAGGTGAATAGAAAGTTAGCTAGATTGTCGAGCTCAACGGGTAGTGATCAATGGCTCCATGTCTAGTTGGGAACCAGTATCAAGTGGAGTGCCCCAAGGGTCAGTCCTGGGGCCAGTTTTGTTCAATATCGTCATTAATGATCTGGAGGATGGTGTGGATTGCACCCTCAGCAAGTTTGCAGATGACACTAAACTGGGAGGAGTGGTAGATACGCTGGAGGGTAGGGATAGGATACAGAGGGACCTAGACAAATGAGAGTATTGGGCCAAAAGAAATCTGATGAGGTTCAACAAGGACAAGTGCAGAGTCCTGCACTTAGGACGGAAGAAATCGCATGCACCGCTACAGACTAGAGACCGAATGGCTAGGCAGCAGTTCTGCAGAAAAGGACCTAGGGGTTACAGTGGACAAGAAGCTGGATATGAGTCAACAGTGTGCCCTTGTTGCCAAGAAGGCCAATGGCATTTTGGGATGTATAAGTAGCAGCATTGCCAGCAGATTGAGGGACATGATCGTTCCCCTCTATTCAACATTGGTGAGGCCTCATCTGGAGTACTGTGTCCGGTTTTGGCCCCCACACTACAAGAAGGATGTAGAAAAACTGGAAAACGTCCAGTGGAGGGCAACAAAAATGATTAGGGGACTGAAACACATGACTTATGAGGAGAGGCTGAGGGAACTGGGATTGTTTAGTCTGCGGAAGAGAAGAATGAGGGGAGGATTTGATAGCTGCTTTCAACTACCTGAAAGGGGGTTCCAAAGAGGATGGATCTACAGTGTTCTCAGTGGTACCAGATGACAGAACGAGGAGTTGCAGTGGGGGAGGTTTAGGTTGGATATTAGGGAAAACTTTTTCACTAGGAGGGTGGTGAAACATTGGTATGCGTTACCAAAGGAGGTGGTGGAATCTCCTTCCTTAGAAGTTTTTAAGGTCGGGCTTGACAAAGCCCTGGCTGGGATGATTTAGTTGGGGATTGGTCCTGCTTTGAGCAGGGGGTTGGACTAGATGACCTCCTGAGGTCCCTTCCAACCCTGATATTCTATGAATCTAAATTGTACTCAACTGAGAAATTATTTTTTAGAAAGAAATCCAATCTTGAATTAGAGATGCCAGGTGATGGAAAATCCACCACACCCCTTGGAAAGCTGTTTCAATGGCTAATTACCATCATTGTTACAAACATGCACATGTGACGGGTTGAACCCCCAGTCCAGGGTGCCACCTGATGTGCTGGTGTCCCTCTCCATCTGCCTTTTCCACCAGCCTGGGCTTCCTCACCCTTTCCTTACTTCCGTTGCCCGAAATAAGCAAATGGAAAATAACAAACCAGCAACCACTTTGTCTGTTCTCTAGCCAACACACTTAAAACTCACTAAAAATCACCACCAGTGTCTTATAGGAATAAGCTGTGCACATTACCCTGCTCGCTGCACCACTGTGTCTCAGCCTGGACTCAGCTCCTGCCTTTCCTTTTTTTTTTTTTAGCAATCTTCCTTCTCGTTTGTAGAGGCAATGGAGAAGTGACCTGATTGCCTTACTTCTCAACCTTAAATAGCATTCATGTAAGGTGGGCATCTTTTGTTCCCCCGTCCGACCCCTCTTAATGGAAAAACACTGAAAGCCCAAGATGGGGGTTTAGTACCAGGTGACCCAATCACCTGACCCTGTAGTGTCAAAGCAGCAACGCAGGAAGCTCCTTATGAAGGTAGGAGATTAGTATCTTCAAAGTTCTATTTTCCCTCTTAAATGCCTCATTCAGGCTGATGGTCTACTGTCTGGTGAGCGTTCCCCCACCCACATACACAGTTGTAATTGTTACATAGTCAATATCCCTAAGTTCAGATACAGAAATGATACATGTATACATATTGGATAATCACATTCAGCAAATCATAACCTTTCCAATGAAAACTTACATGACCCATCTTGCATAAATCATACCTTAGCTATGCCATATTCATATCATAACAATATTTCTGTGAAGATTGTGGGGTGTGACGTCACAGCACCTTATTTCAATTTAATTTTTCAGGCTTCAATTTCCAGCTATTAGATCTAGTTCTGCCTTTGTCAGAAATCTCTTATACTCCGGAATCAAATCATTTCTGAGCCTTCCCTCTGATAAGCTAAATAAATTGAGCTCCATTAGCCTGTCAGCCATTAATTTACTTGCAGTACAAACCTCGGGAACACAAGACAGCTTGTAATTTTCACACGAGTTAGCAGGTCAAGTTAAAGACTAGTGGGGAGTCCAGGGCCTGATAGTAATAGTAATATCTATTACTATGGGCTACAAAATTAGAAGCATTTCAACATGAAACACAAGGAGACCCCATTTTGTACAGGGTAAAATTAATGGTTTCCCAAGAATGGCTTAGAGGGAGAGGAGAGATAGACTCCAAACTGAGACCCCACTGGCCTTTTCGGGAATAAATCTGGAAGGAGGACACTGTTCTGCAAAGAGGAGGAGGGGGACCTCATCAGCAAGGCTGAGAAACCAAATGCTTGGTACATGTATAGTAATTACGATTATATATATATATATATATATATATATATATATATATATATATATATATAATCAATGTAAGCAAAGGACAAGAGATACTTCATTGTAGCCAGGATCAATTTGAGAGTATTGGTAAAATAAAAATTGGTTCAAACAACATAGTAATTGTATATCCTACATGGAATTGTAAACATCAGCAAGGCTCCGTGGTCAGGAAAATTCAGAGACCACGGCAAAGGCTAGGGGAGAGCCAACCTGAATTTAACAAGACTGCTTGTTCACCCCACACCAGCCCTAAAAGGGTTAAGAAAGCTCAGAAAGGGTCAGTCAATGTGATTGGCCCCATGTGAGGGGATTTGGCTGGAGAAGTGACCCCTGACTGGAGGGTGAAGTTCAGCTGAGCAGGTGTGAGCTGGGCTAGTATGAAGCCAGGAAGCTGGGCACTGAAAAGGTGGCAGTGAGGAAGCCTGCCGACACCCTAGGTGCATTGAAGAGGGAAGGAGGGAACCCTGGGAAAGACCAGGACCCTGGGAACCTGGCCTTGAAAAAAGGGTGTACCCCAAAGGGGAAATGCCATGGGGACATGGCTGGAGGAAGCGGGGCATGAAGAGGAAGCTGCAGCTCCTGGAATGAGAGAGGGTCAGCAACATGAGAGAGAGGACAATGGGGTGGACAGACCACCAGGAGCGGCATTGGACATGGAAGAAAGCTATTGCCCAAAGCAGCCAGAAGGAGGTGCCACCTGCGGTGGGTGAGTACCCATGACACCCCTGTTTGTGGTTAATGATTTTTACCAATACTCTCAATCCATGGAACAAACACAAGCAGCAGCATGATGACTACCTCTCATCAAACTCACACTTTGCAAGGTGGAGAACCCCAACGGTTTTCATCTCTGGTAACCCAGCCCAGTACTGACCCCAGGTAACACAGCCCAGTACTGACCATGGGTAACATACTCCAGTACTCAAGCATATCAGAACAGAATTCACAAATGCCTCATTCATTTGAAATTGGTAACATTAAAGCAATACATCCCCTACTGTTAACATGGTAATAGATGTGGTATATAGTTATTTCTGTCAATGGAGGGAATAAGCTACACCAGAATAGTTCTATAGGCTACTCTAGAGGTTGTATCAAATTAACTATTGTGATAAAGTTCCTGCTCTACCTTGGTGGGTCTTGCGCTTATTGGCGGATTTGCTCGCCTTGGAGCTTCACAGCAGCCCTCAGCTTGGCCGTTTTTCTGAACCCACAGTCCAGGTCGACTCCTCTTGTGTTTTACCAGGAGTTGGGAGGATTTGGGGGGGAACCCAGGCCCGCCCTCTACTCTGGGTTCCAGCCCAGGGCGCTGTGGAATGCAGTTGTCTTGAGTGCCTCCTGGAACAGCTGTGCAACAGCTACAACTCCCTGGGCTACTTCCCCATGGCCTCCTCCCAGGACCTTCTTTATCCTCACCACAGGACCTTCCTCCTGGTGTCTGATAATGCTTGTACACCTCAGTCCACGTTCTCACTCTCAGCTCCTAGCACCTCTTGCTCCCAGCTCCTCACACACACACCACAAACTGAAGTGAGCTACTTTTTAAAACCCAGGTGCCCTGATTAGCCTGCCTTAATTGATTCAGTTGTTGGACATCTATCCACCCTAGCCAAAGACTGGTCCCTGCCCAGAACTGGTTTAGCAGGGGCAGGTCACCTTGGCAATGAAATCACCTGGCAGAGGTCTGTGCTCATGTGGGGAAACTGACAAGGAGGGCACCTGACAGGGGACTGATGGTTTCAAAAGGAGAGAAACTGGTTTGCTCGGGGGGCCATTTTCTCCAGTTCATGCATGAGAGAGAGAAGCCACCAGGCAACAGCTTTCATGAGGATGGGACACCTGGCCTGCTCATACAGTGCAAGGCCCATAGTTCCCCATGGACTCACAAAAAACTGGTGAGATAGAAAGTGAGGAACTTTTCATTTCAGATACTTTATTGTTCAGTATCATCTGAGCTGTCCTGCGTTTTCCATGGTTAAATCTGAAGAGCCCAAAGATGCTCAACTGCCCCATGTGTCTGTACATGTTGACTGCTTCACAACTGCTGTGTGCCCCTGAGAAAGCTAAACTGTAAACCAGGAGCTGGCCAGCCACTGGGGGAGTTCTGGGAGAGTGGTGTGCTTAGTGCTAGGGAGTCCGAAGGGTCAGTGCTGCGCCCGGGGGATAGCTGGCTGCACAGTGGGTTCTGACACATGGAGGAGGGTGCCAGATAAAGGGTCTGTGCCCGGAAAGAGAGTCCCAGTAGGGACCCAGACACGGGGACAATGGCTGGACTGGTCAGGTTTCAGGTGCTTGAAATGCCCCGGAGATCCAGGACACAGGGACTTGGATTCATTCAAGGGCCGTGCTCATGCATAGCCAGGAAGAGGTGCTCGCTAGGATTTGTGATGACAACATAATCAGCTTGGAAGCAGCCATGTCCTGCGAAAGCCAGTCTAGAACCTCCAGCCTGGAACAAACCCAGCTGGCCCAGCAGAGCACTTGCCCATGTCGGTGCCTCTCAAAGTGAGGCATTAGTGGAAA
The DNA here is from genome assembly GCF_009764565.3 of Dermochelys coriacea. Lineage (NCBI taxonomy): Eukaryota > Metazoa > Chordata > Testudines > Dermochelyidae > Dermochelys > Dermochelys coriacea. The sequence goes on from NC_050092.1 coordinate 2,868,973, forward strand.
TACAGTGGCCCCTGGGGAGCAAGTGAAGCAGGGAAGTTACCAAGTGCCTTGCGTGGGACTGCTCATTTGCATATCAGAGTGCCTCGTGTGAACCAGATGTAATGGGAAGGCTGAGTAGAGTCAGCCTGGGCCAGGCACTCTTGCCTTCACTCTCGTCCACTTCTGAGTCCATTGCTGAACATTACACTGTATGCATCCCTCTGTGTCCTCCAGCTGGGGAGAAAGATTCCTCTTTGAGGGAATTATTCCCAAAGCACAGCCCTCTCTATGGGGGGCCCAGCACAGGCGCTAATGTGCTCTGGAATAATCATCATCCAGGGTCCCACAGGCAGCATTTGAAGGGCAGGGCTATGTTAAATGCTGCCAGGGAGAAGTGGCCCTCCAGTCATGGCTATATGGAATATCCAAAAAAACCAAGGAGTCCTTGGGCACCTTAGAGACTAACAAATTTATTTGGGCATAAGTTTTCATGGGCTAGAACCCACTTCATCAGATGCATGGAGTGGAAAATACAGGAGCAGGTATAAATACATGAAAAGATGTGAGTTGCCTTACCAAGTATGAGGTCAGTCTAACGAGACAGCAGGATACCAAGGGAGGAAAAATAATTTTATGTTTATAGTTTATGGAGGAGATGCTATGATGGGATAATATGATTTTGGCAATTAATTGATCTTTAAATATTCATAGTAAATAGGCCCAATGGCCTGTGATGGGATGTTAGATGGGGTGGGATCTGAGTTACTACAGAGAATTCTTTCCTAGGTATCTGGCTGGTGAATCTTGCCCATATGCTCAGGGTTCAGCTGATCACCATATTTGGGGTCGGGAAGGAATTTTCCTCCATGGCAGATTGGAAGAGGCCCTGGAGGTTTTTCACCTTCCTCTGTAGCAGGGGGCACTTGCTGGAGGATTCTCTGCACCCTGAAGTCTTTAAACCATGATTTGAGGACTTCAACAGCTCAGACATAGGTGAGAGGTTTATCGCAGGGGTGGGTGGGTGAGATTCTGTGGCCTGCATTGTGCAGGAGGTTGGACTAGATGATCATGGTGGTCCCTTCTGACCTTAATATCTATGAATCTATGAACTTTTGAAGTGGTAACGAGAGTGGCCCATTTCAGACAGTTGACAAGAAGGTTTGAGTAACAGTAGGGGGAAATTAGTATTGGGGAAATTAGGTTTAGGTTTTGTAATGACCCAACCACTCCCAGTCTTTATTCAGGCCTAATCTGATGGTGTCCAGTTTGCAAATTAATTCCAGTTCTGCCGTTTCACATTGGAGTCTGGTTCTGAAGTTTTTTTGTTGAAGAATTGCCACTTTTAGGTCTGTTATTGAGTGACCCTGGAGATTGAAGTGTTCTCCTACTAGTTTTTGAATGTTATGATTCCTGATGTCAGATTTGTGTCCATTTATTGTTTTGCGTAGAAACTGTCCGGTTTGGCCAATGTACATGGCAGAGGGGCATTGCTGGCACATGATGCCATAGATCACATTGGTAGGTGTGCAGGTGAACGAGCCCCTGATGATGTGGCTGACCAATGGGCAAGCGCAATTTCCCAGCAATTTTGCTCCACTAACAAAGACAACGAGTATCTCCTAAATCTTTGTCTTTTCCTTAAGAATGATCACGTTCATTTCTGAAATCAGAGGGCCACAGAAGTGACTAGGAAAGAGCTCCTGGGGCCTGATTCTCCATTGCTCTGCACCTCCATTGCAGCTACACCAGTGCATTGGGAGTGCAAAGCTGCTAGAAGTATCTACGGTACAAACATTTTACACCCACTCTGCACTGGTGTAAATGATGACGAAAGGTGCAGGCAACAACATTGTCTTCAGTGGGCCAGGATCAGACTTTAAGGCTGTGTCTTCACTAGAAATGCTGCAGTTCTGCAGCTGTGCTGCTGTAATACCAATGTATTTGCTACCTACGCTGACAGGAGGGGGTCTCCTGTCAGCGTAGGGAGTCCACCTCCCCGAGAGGCGGTAGCTAGACCAACTGAAGAATTTTTCCATCGGCCTAGTCCTGTCTACATGGGGGTAGCTCAGGGGTGTGTATTCTTCACTCCCCTAAGCGATATAGCTGCATCAACCTAACTTTTTAGTGTAGACCTGGCCTAAGGCGCCATCAGGCCCCACAGTATTCTATGGACAGATTCTGCTCTCATGAAATGCAGTGTAAATCCAGAGTAGCCACTCACAGATTCATAGCCATGGCCTTCATTAGCTGGAGGGACACATTCAAGTCAGTGAATCACTCCAGAACATCGGAACGGCCATACTGGGTCAGACCAAAGGTCCACCTAGTCCACTATCCTGTCCTCTGACAGTGGCCAATGCCAGGTGCCCCAGAGGGAATGAACAGAACAGGGAATCACCAAGTGATCCATCCCCTGTCGCCCATTCCCAGCTTCTGGCAAACAGAGCCTAGGGACACCATCCCTACCCATCCTGGCTAATAGCCATTGATGGACCTATCTTCCATGAATGTGTCTAGTTCTTTTTTGAACTCTGTTATAGTCTTGGCCTTCAAAACATCCTCTGGCAAGGAGTTCCACAGGTTGACTGTGTGTTGTGTGAAGAAATATTTCCTTTTGTTTGTTTTAAATCTGCTGCCTATTAATTTCCTTGGCTGACCCCTGGCTCTTGTGTTATGTGAAGGGGTAAATGACACTTCCTTATTTACTTTCTCCACACCAGTCATGATTTTATAAACCTCTATCATATCCCCCCTTAGTCGTCTCTTTTCCAAGCTAAAAAGTCCCACTCTTTTTAATTTCTCCTCAGATGGCAGCGGTTCCACACCCTTTTTTGTTGCCCTTTTCTGAACCTTTTCCAAGTCCAATTTATCTTTTTTGAGATGGGGGGACCACATCTGGACGCAGTATTCAAGATGTGGGCATACCATGGATTTATATAGAGGCAATCTGATATTTTCTGTCTTAATGATTCCCAACATTCTATTCGCTTTTTTGACTGCTGCTGCACATTGAGTGGATGTTTTCAGAGAACTATCCACCATGACTCCAAGATCTCTTTCTTGAGTGGTAACAGTTAATTTAGACCCCATCATTTTATATGTATAGATGGGATGACACTGAGAGTGACACTGGTGTGACTGAGGGCAGAGTTTGGCCTGTTGCCCACAAATCTTCCCAAGTCTGAGGCCTGGTCTACACCTAACACTTAGGTTGCCCTAGCTACATCATTCAGGGGTATAAAACATTCTCACTCCCGAGAGATGTGAGTTAGGCTGACCTAAGCCCTGGTCTAGATGTAGCTAGATCGATGGACCTAGGTATCGCCCCTCAAGGTGGTGGATTAATTACTGTGATGGACAAACTGCTTCTATTGATGTAGGAAACATCTACACTATGGCACTACAGTAGCACAGCTGTAATGCCATAGCTGTGACACTGTAGCATCTGTAGTGTGGACATAGCCTGAGCCTGCTCTGTGACTGTCTTGCACCAGATCCTAGGAGTGTAAAATGCTCCCCCACAAATCCGGATGACAGCAGTGTAGAAGCATTCTGGTGCCCTGCGGCCACTGACACCTGTGCAAGGCAGTGCCGAAGCAGGCCCAGTGCTTGTAGCTGGTGCTCGGCACTTGGCTGCCAGTGACCTAAGGTTTTCTCATACTCTGAAAATGGTGCAAACAGTAACATCTTTGCAGGGTGGAAAAGATGGGGCAGCCCAGAGAGGAAGATGGGGCAGCCCAGAGAGGCAGAAAATAGATTGCAAATGAAAATAAATGAAGACATAGGTGAGGTTTTTCGTAGGAGTGGGTGGGTGAGATTCTGTGGCCTGCGCTGTGCAGGAGGTCGGACTAGATGATCAGAATGGTCCCTTCTGACCTTAGTATCTATGAAAATAAGATTCTTTTCTGATATTACCCACAGGTGCTCTGAGGCTGACTGAAGAAAGGACGAAAAGACTCCCAACACATTTGGCTTTGCTGGGACCCAAGTCCAATTCCAGAAGCACAGTGGGTTCTGCGCAGCACCATGATCACGTTCTCAGAGGACAACGACCTGAGCAGAGAGGTGCTGAGCTCTGGGATGCACTCAGCTGAGTCACTCTCATTGAAAGAAAAATGTCCACATCAGCTACTTCTTCAATGCCCAAAGCCCCTTTGCAGAGGCAGCAGAGCTGTGCTGAGCTCAGTGCAGTGACTTCGACCCGAGAAGTAGGAGAACCAAACCTGGGGGGATTCAACACCCCACATTCCAGGAAAATTAACTACACTTTACCAAGCAGCGACCCCACTGAAATCCAGGGTCCTAATCTGGATACCATGCTGCAGTAGGCCCAGTCCCTGAACTGTGGCCCCTGGAGACATTTTACCTCCTGGCTGCTGGGTGAGCATCTTTTCAAAGGTGTAGCAAGAGCCTGTCTCCAGCACAGTTGGTTCTTCTCCATGCCTCTGAAGGCGTTAGGCCAGGGGTGGACAAACTTTTTGGCCTGAGGGCCACATCGGGGTTCTGAAACTGTATGCAGGGTCGGGTAGGGAAGGCCATGCCTCCCCAGACAGCCTGGCCCCTGCCCCCTATCCACCTCGTTACTTCCCCGCTCAGAACCCCACACCCATCCAACCCCCCCCCCCCTGCTCCTTGTCCCCTGACCGCCCCCTCCCAGGACCCCCCACCCCTAACCACCCCCTGGGACCTCACCCCCTATCTAACCCCCCCCCGCTCCCTGTCCCCTGACTGCCCCCCTGGATCTCCTGCCCCTTATCGAATCCCCCGCCCCCTTACCATGCCACTCAGAGCACCAGGACTGGCAGCCGCGCTGCCGGCAGGAGCTTGCAGCCCTGCTGCAGCCCAGAGCGCTGGTGACACGGCGAGCTGAGGCTGCAGGGGAGGGGGCAGCAGGGGAGGGGCCGGGGACTAGCCTCCCTGGCCGGGAGCTCAAGGGCTAGGCAGGATGGTCCCACAGGCCGGATGTGGCCTGCGGGCCGTAGTCTGCCCACCTCTGTGTTAGGCCATTCACATGCCTATGCCTCTAGCCCCTGCTGGCTCCTTCCTCCCCCCCTCATCACTGTGGCCCCTGAATCCAGCTACCTGATTATTCTTGCTCAGTGGAAACAACCCACAGCCCCTAATATTGCGCACCAGGGTGAGTGTCTCAGAAATCTCCACATCTTAGAAGAAGCTGTTTCATGCTGGAAAGGGAAGCTCTGGAATGGCTCAGCAGTGACTGGAACCCCACTGGACCTGCTCTGCTGACCCGTGACTCCATATTCTGTCTGAGGATCTCAGACAGTGCAGAGAAGCCGGGATTTGACTTTGCTTGCAACCCTCCCCAACCTTCGACTTGCCTTAGGGGTGCTGGGAATGCTGGGGGGAGGGCAGAGGGGGATGGGTGGTATTGTACCTCAGGGCTGGATGGGCTTCTATAAACTGTACTTTGTGAGCCTTTAAAAAAAAACCTGCACATTTCTAAGGCCTGATGCTGATCTCATTCACCAGGTGTAAATCACAAACAATTCAGTGTGACCCTCCCCTCCCCCAAAAGCAGAACCATACGGGTAAGAATGAGCACAAGGCAAGGAGCCCGGCGGCACTCCAGAGGTGTGAGAAGCCATATGGGAACAGGCTAAATCCCTGCCCTCCTGCCAGCAACAGGTGTTTCCTGGGAGATGTATTAGGGAGCATCCCAGCTCCCCAGCCATCCTGCCCCACGTGGGCAGAGTCACTCAGAGCTGAGACATCCCACTCTGCCCCGTGCTGTCCCAGCAACCTCTTAGGGCTTGTCTCCATGGGAAAGTCGCTCCAGAGTAAGGCAGGATGTGAATCTGGAGCACTACAACTCTTCCAGAATAGCTCTCTGTGTGGATGCTCACTGCAGAAGAGCTATAGCAAACAGTTATTCCAGACCAGTTATTCTAGCTAGCTGTCTAGACAGACTCTTGGTCTTCAGGATCCTATGGCTGGCCTGCCTGTCAGCCCTGGAACTCTTAAAGACAGAGATCTGTGCACTGTGACAGATCCAGCTGTGGCTGCCCTCCTTCAAGAGAAACAGAAATCAGAATAAAGTAAGAGGTGATTTCCTGTTTCTGGACTAGCTGATTACAAGGAAGACAAGAGGATGGGAAATTACAATTCTAGTCCTAAAACAATAACCAGCATATAAATGAATTGAGTGGCATGCTGGCCTCTGGCATGGACAAAGAAGCCCAGACAGCTCTCACTGCTGAAAGAGGGACTAACGAGTAGAGAAACCTTCAGTGCTGCGGCTGCCCGGTGATCCTGTGAGACTCCCCAAGCGGATATGAGAAAACCTCTTGCAGCTGGGGGTTAAACTTAAGCTCCCTGTAGGAGACAATGGGCCAGATTCTGGGCTGCGGTAATTCCATTGACGTCAGTCCCTAGAGATGAACTTGGCCCAGAGGGTCACTTTCTGCAATTGATGTAGTTAACCCTGATATGGTGTTTTCATCCTGACAGGCCATCTTCAAACATCAGAAAAAAGCAAAGACAATTGAAACCCAAACACCACTGTTTCTCCTTTTTGCGCAGGTCACCTTTAAACACTTAAAGCAACTCTTTTTGTTGTTTTCCAATGAGCCATACTTATTTCGACTTTGTCTTTAATTTTCTAGTTTTCTCTCTACTTCTATAACATTGCCAAAAAAAATATTGGATTTTTCTGGGTTTTGGATACCCTGATTTGAGTCACAGAATGGCTAGATGCAGCAGCTACAAGTTACAGAGTAGCAGCCGTGTTAGTCTGTATTCGCAAAAAGAAAAGGAGGACTTGTGGCACCTTAGAGACTAACAAATTTATTTGAGCATAAGCTTTTGTGAGCTACGTCCGATGAAGTAAGCTGTAGCTCACGAAAGCTTATGCTCAAATAAATTTGTTAGTCTCTAAGGTGCTACAAGTACTCCTTTTCTTTTTGCAGCTACAAGTGTACACCTTGAAAAGAAAACCTCGCTCTGGTCTAGGGAAAGTAAGATCCAACAGCTCTCTTGTACAAAGACTTGGACACAAAGGAAGGCATTGCAATCTACCACCCCAAAGAATGGCTAGTGAGAATCAGCAGCCAGAGGGAGAGTCAAATGAACTGACAGGTTCAAGGCCCTGTCATACATCCCTGAAGAAACTGTTTTCTAAGCATACATTTCAAAACTTGGACCCAAAGTTACAGGCACATTCATACAATTGTGCATGTAAAATTCATGCCATGCATGCCAGTCTGATAGTTGTGTGAACAGATACCGGCAGATGTGCAGAGTTTTGTCCCTAAATATCAATCTTACCTGACATTCATGTGATTTTTACAAATATGCATACACATATCACTCTGTTTACAGACACACGGTGCATAGAGGCAGTGGGGCACCATTCTGCTCTGCCTTGTGCAGCTATGCAAGCAGCAGAGAGAAGATCCAGGGAGCATCTCCATTCCCAGACACACCCACACAGCACCTGGCCAGGATCCCTTCCTAGCCATCTCCTGAGTGATCTACATAGTACCTGCATGAGGAAACAGTCAGGGCCCATGCTGTGTCAGACAGGACACACCGGAGGTTGTATGCACTGCTCCCTTTTTGGAGCTGCAGTAGCTGCATTGCAGATCATGGTCCCGCCAGCTGCTCTGTGCTGTCCTGACAAATAACAGCCAGGAGGGCTAGAAAGCTGCCCCACTGCTGACTCCACTCCATTCCACTCCACTCTCTCCCTCCAAGGGCAGGACTTTGCCCTGAAGGTTTACATGGCTTGCATTTTTTACAATGGCTATGTCATAACCATACAGCTAAGGGTAGCCTAGAATTCCTCTTACCTGTAAGGGGTTAAGAAATTCAAATAACCTAGTTGTCACCTGACCAAAAGGACCAATGGGGAAAGAAGATACTTTCAAATCTTGGCGGGGCAGGGGAGGCTTTGTTGTGTGTGTTCTCTTGGGAAGCAGAGAAGCATCAGGTCAGAAAACTCCTTCTCCTATAACCATCCTAAAAGTCTCTCATATTACAAAATGAAAAGGAATACTTGTGGCACCTTAGAGACTAACGAATTTATTTGAGCATACGCTTTAATGAGCTACAGCTCACTTCCTCGGATGCACTTCATCGGAAATGAACTGTAGCTCACAAAAGCTTATGCTCAAATAAATTTGTTAGTCTCTTAGGTGCCACAAGTACTCCTTTTCTTTTTGCGAATACAGACTAACACGGCTGCTACTCTGAAACTTCTCATATTACAAAAATTCTCTCGGGTTTGGCTAGATTAAACACAGAAAGGCTAGAATGACTGACAGTTCGGTCCAAAAGCAATTAGAATTAGCCAGATTCAAAGCTGATGAGAGACAAAAAGAACATGATAGATGGATGGAGGCAGAAGAAGCTGCCCACAAGAGAGCCCTTGAGTTAAAAGAAAGAGAGAGGAAGCATGAACTGGAGATAAAGAAAGAGAGAGGAAGCATGAATTGAAGTTAGAGACAAAACGCTTAGAGATGGAAAGGGCTAAGCAGAATATACCAGACAACCCTGGCAATCCTTCTCCAGGTACCGCTTCTTATCCCAGAAAGTTCCCCACCGACAAGGCAGGCAATGATACCAAGGCCTTCTTAGAAAATTTCAAAAGGGCCTGCCTTGGGTACAGCATCTTTACAGACCAGTACATGGTGGAGCTGAGGCCGCAGCTCAATGGACCCTTAGCAGAGGTGGCAGCTGAAATGCCTAAGGAACACATGAACAGTTTTGAACTTTTTAAAAAAAACAGGCCAGAATCAGAATGGGGCTAACACCCGAGCCTGCCCGTCGGCTGGTCAGAGCCCTATGGTGGAAACCGGACCTGGCATTTTCCCGACATGCCGACCACGTTGTAAAAAATTGGGATGCCTGGATATGAGGAGAACGCGTCAAATCTTGGGAAGATCGGTCTCTCCTGATGCAAATGGAGCAGTTCTTAGAGCGTGTTCCTGAGGAAATAGAACGGTACATCCTAGATGGGAAGCCCAAAATGGTAATCGAGGTGGGGGAGATTGGAACCAAATGGGTGGAAGTGGCGGAAAAGAAAAAAACTGGTAGCAGTTGGAGCAGATATCAGAAGGGGCAACCCGAGATGACACCCTACCACTGGGGGCAGCCCACGGCCCTACCTACATCCCAAGGAAAACCCCAAACACCTTATCGTCCCACCACACCCATCTCCAGGAACCCACCTCGCTCCAGTGACCAGTCAGCTGGGCGATGTTTTAAATGTAACGAGCTGGGGCATGTTGTGGCCAACTGCCCCAAGAACCCCAACAGACTGCAGTTCATTACACCAGAGTCACACCAAACGTCCTCAGGCCCAGATGCCTCCCAGGTACCCTCAGAGCAAAGGGAAACTGTAAGTGTGGGCAGAAAAAAGGTTATCACGTGGAGGGACACTGGAGCACAAGTGTCGGCTATCCACCAGTCCTTAGTGGACCCCAACTTAATCAACCCAGAGGTCCAAGCGATGATTCAACCCTTCAAGTCAAACTCTTTTGACTTGCCTACAGCCAAGTTGCCTGTCCATTACAAGGGCTGGTCAGGAATGTGGACTTTTGCAGTCTATAATGATTATCCCATTCCCATGCTGCTGGGGGAAGACTTAACCAACCATGTGAAGCTAGCCAAGAGGGTGGGAATGGTCACCCGCAGCCAGGCTAAGCGAGCTGTCACACCTAGCTCTGTTCCTGAGCCTTCTACAAGGGCCCAATCTGTGTTACCAGAGACCCAGACTGACGTGGTGGAACCAGACGCCATGCCAACGTCTGTGACAGCAGTAGTGGATCCAGTCACAGAGACCCAGCCAAAGCCAATCCCAGAATCAGAACTGGCAAAGCAACCAGCACCAGAACTGTTGCCAGCACAACCCCATCTACAGCTCCAATACCAGAGGGCACCACCGAGCCTGCACTGGCAGCAGCAATAGATAACCCTACACAAGAGGCTCAGCCAGAGCCTGAAATATCATATAGTGCATCAGCGGAGAGCGGTTCACAGTCAACAGAAACAGCCCCATCACCTGCATTGCTTCCAGAGGGACCAAGCCCAAGTCCACAATCCAGTGGACAGTTGATCAAGGGAACATCAAGGGAACAGTTCCAGGCCAAACAGAAAGTGGATGAAAGCCTCCAGGGAGCTTGGACGGCGGCACGGAGCAACCCACTGCCTCTCAGCTCTTCTAATTGATCCCGGTTTGTTGTAGAAAGAGGACTTTTATACAAGAAAACTCTTTCTGGTGGGCACCAGGAAGACTGGCATCCTCAGAGACAGTTGGTAGTTCCAACTAAGTACCAGGTAAAGCTCTTGAGCTTAGCCCACAATCATCCTAGTGGCCATGCTGGGGTAAGCAGGAACAAAGATCGTTTGGGGAGGTCCTTCCACTGAGAGGGAATGGGCAAGGATGTTTCTACCTATGTCCGGTCTTGTGAGGTGTGCCAAAGAGTGGGAAAACCCCAAGACCAGGCCAAAGCCCCTCTCCAGCCACTCTCCATCATTGAGGTTCCATTTCAGCAAGTAGCTGTGGATATTCTGGGTCCTTTCCCGAAAAAGACACCCAGAGGAAAACAGTACATAGTGACTTTCATAGATTTTGCCATCCGATGGCCGGAAGCAGTAGCTCTAAGCAACACCAGGGCTAAAAGTGTGTGCCAGGCATTAACAGACATTTTTGCCAGGGAAGGTTGGCCCTCTGACATCCTTACAGATTCAGGAACTAATTTCCTGGCAAGGACCATGAAAAGCCTGTTGGAAGCTCATGGGGTGAACCACTTGGTTGCCACCCCTTACCACCATCAAACAAATGGCCTGGTGGAGAAGTTTAATGGAACTTTGAGGGCCATGATACGTAAATTCGTAAATGAGCATTACAATGATTGAGACCTAGTGTTGCAGCAGTTGCTCTTTGCCTACAGGGCTGTACCACATCCCAGTTTAAGGTTTTCACCTTTGAACTTGTGTATGGCCGTGAGGTTAAAGGGCCATTACAGTTGGTGAAGCAGCAACGGGAGGGGTTTATGCCTTCTCCAGGAACTAACATTCTGGACTTTGTAACTGACCTACAAAACACCCTCCGAACCTCTTTAGCCCTTGCTAGAGAAAACCTAAACGATGCTCAGGAAGAGCAAAAGGCCTGGTATGATAAACATGCCAGAGAAAGTTCCTTTAAAGTAGGGGACCAGGTCATGGTCTTGAAGGCACTTCAGGCCCATAAGATAGAAGCGTCGTGGGAAAGGCCATTTATGGTCCAAGAGCGTCTGGGAGCTGTTAACTATCTCATAGCATCCGCTACCTCAAACCTAAAGCCTAAAGTGTACCATGTTAATTCTCTAAAACCCTTTTATTCCAGAGAATTAAAGGTTTGTCAGTTTACAACCCAGGGAGGAGATGACGCTGAGTGGTCTGAAGGTGTCTACTATGAAGGAAAAAGGACGGTGGCGTTGAAGAGGTGAACCTCTCAATGACCCTCGGATGTATGCAGCCCCAGAAGATCAAGGAGCTGTGCACTAGCTTCGTGCCAATGTTCTCAGCCATCCCAGGATGGACCAAACAGGCATACCACTCTATTGACAGAGATATTGCTCACCCAATTAGAGCCCAACCTTACCGGGTGTCTCCTCAAGCCAAAACTGCTATAGAACGGGAGATCCAGGACATGCTACAGATGGGGGTAATCCGCCCCTCTAACATTGCATAGGCATCTCCAGTGGTTCTAGTTCTAGGTTTTGCGTGGACTCCCGTAAGCTAAATGCTGTAACTCGCCCAGACAACTATCCAATGCCACGCACAGATGAGCTATCGGAGAAACTGGGACGGGCCCAGTTCATCTCTACCTTAGACTTAACCAAAGGGTACTGGCAAGTACCACTGGATGAGTCTGCCAAGGAAAGGTCAGCCTTCATCACCCACGTAGGGCTGTATGAATTTAATGTGCTCCCTTTCGGGCTGCGAAATGCACCCAACACCTTCCAGAAACTTGTAGATAGTCTCCTAGTGGGATTGGGAGAATCTGCAGTTGCCTTTCTTGATGATGTGGCCATATTTTCTGACTCATGGGCAGAACACCTGGAGCATCTCCGGAAGGTCTTTGAGCGCGTACGAGAGACAGGACTAAAGACTAAGACTAAAAAGTGTCAAATAAGCCTAAACAGAGTGACTTACCTTGGACACCAGGTGGGTCAAGAAACTATCAACCCCCTACAGGCCAAAGTGGATGCTATCCAAAAGTGGCCTGTCCCAAAGTCAAAGAAATAGGTCCAATCCTTCTTAGGCTTGGCCGGATATTACAGGCGATTTGTACCACACTACAGCCAAATCGCCGACCCACTGACAGACCTAACCAAAAAGAAACAGCCAAATGCAGTTCAGGGGACTGAAGAGTGTTAGAAGGCCTTTAACCAGCTTAAAGCAACACTCATGTCTGACCCTGTGCTAAGGGCCCCAGACTTCAACAAATTGTTCCTAACCACAAATGCATCCGAGCGTAGTGTGGGAGCAGTTTTAATGCAGGAAGGACCGAATCAAGAGTTCCGTCCTGTCGTGTTTCTCAGCAAGAAACTGTCTGAGAGGGAAAGTCACAGGTTAATCAGCGAAAAGGAATGTTACGCCATTGTGTATGCTCTGGAAAAGCTTGCCCATACATTTGGGGATGGCATTTCCACCTGGAAACAGACCATGCTGCGCTGAAGTGGCTTCATACCATCAAGGACAATAACAAAAAAACTTCTTTGGTGGATTTTAGCTCTCCAAGGTTTTGATTTTGAAATACAACACATTTCAGGAGCTTCTAACAAAGTGGTTGATGCACTCTCCCATGAAAGTTTCCCAGAATCAACTGGTTAAAATCATCCTTGAAATGTGGAAAATATTATTAGTTTTTATATAATCAGTAGTATATCTAGAGGTGCATGTGTCTTATTAACTCCATTTTCTCCTAGAGCTCCAGGAAGAAATCACAGCAAGTGTGGTACAGGCTGTCCAGCACCATCTGTGATATGGGGGCGTATCATAATCATACAGCTAAGGGTAGCCTATAATTCCTCCTTACCTGTAAGGGGTTAAGAAGCTCAAATAAACTGGTTGGTACCTGACCAAAAGGACCAATGGGGAAAGAAGATACTTTCAAATCTAGAGGGGAGGCTTGGTTGTGTGTGTTCTCTTGAGAAGCATCAGGTCAGAAAACTCCTTCTCCTATAAACCATCCTAAAAGTCTCTCATATTACAAAAATTTGTAAGTAAAAGCCAGGCAAGGCGTGTTAGATTATCTTTTGTTCTGCTTGTGAATTTTTCCTTTGCTGGAGGGAGGTTTATTCCTGTTTTTTGTAACATTGAAACTAAGCCTAGAGGAAGTTCTGCTGTGTTTTTGAATCTTTTGTTACCCTGTAAAGTTATTTTCCATTCTGATTTTACAGAGGTGATTTTTACCTTTTTTTAAAATAAAATCCTTCTTTTAAAAACCTGACTGATTTCTCTATTGTCCTAAGACCCAGGGATTTAGGTCTGTGATCACTTTGTAACCAATTGGTTAGGATATTATTCTCAAGCCTCCCAGGTGTAAGGGCTTGGGGGGATATTTTGGGGGAATAGGAACTCCAAGTGTTCCTTTCCCTGATTCTTTGTTAAATCACTTGGTGTGGCAGCGTACCCTCCAAGGGCAAAGAATTTGTGCCTTGGGGAAGTTTTAATCTAAGCTGGTAGAAATAAGCTTAGGGGGTCTTTCATGCGGGTCCCCACGTCTGTACCCTAGAGTTCAGAGTGGGGAGGGAACCCTGACAGATTAACTCACAGATCACCATGGAAGCAAACTTTTAGCAAGCTGCCTGGTCTAGAGTATCTTCCAGCCAGCAGTTCTGGCCATATTTGTCACAAGCCATGCAAAGTTGAAAGCTGAGAAACTTTCCACCTCACCTCTTCCAGTGATTTATTAATGTTATCTCAACCTGGAGCTCTGTTGGAGCAAGGATGACATCCCCACGTATCGGAGTCCCCAGTCTCCAGCCATGGAAGGAATATGAGCAGCCAAGACCTATATTAAAGGCACAGACTTTTAATCATTCTGTACAAATTAAATCCCTGGTTAGCTGTGGTCTGCTAGCCCTGTTGCCATGCAAAATATGGATTCCAGGCTACCCAGCACTGGCAGATTGCTGCAAAGTGGTGAATGGCTCTTGTAAAACAGACTCAGAACTGCTTTACAATCTGTCCTGACCCAGACATCTAGCCAGTTTAGGTTCTAGTGAACAGTGATTCTCTCAAACACAAATAAAAGGGGCGTGGCAGCTTTTCAAGGAGTAGACATTTTACTGAATAAAAACGTGACTCAGAAAGTAGGTCTGACGTCTAGACAAGGGGCGATTTACCATCAGTTTAAAAAAATAAAATCAAATGTTGTTTCAAGCCATGTAGGTCTGTGTACAGCTTCTCTCGGTCTGCCTCTCATGGGTGCCCTGGCAATGTGTGGCTCTTCGAGGTCACAAATGGGAGCAGGCAAGGCTGGGAGTGGGGGACAACGGGTCTCGGTGCTCTCCGCCGCATCGTTCTTCCAAGGCAAACCTCAGGCTGTTTGCCTTGGCACATTGACTCTTCAGCTGGTGCTTGCCCCAGAGAATGTGCTAGTTGTTTCTACGGGGTGAGGAGTTTTACCCAGGACCAAGCTAAAGCCTCCAAGTTCTGTGGAAGCCTTTAGTAAAGCAGGTTAAAAAAAAATTCTTTTCCACCACAGAAAATTTTGATTTTTTTTTTGGCAGAAATTCAAATACAAAAAAAGTTCATCCTACACCTAAAAATGTCTGAAAACCAAAATAAACTTGGCAATGGATGGAGTGTACCATGAGAGTTTCTGGTGAGGGTGCAACATGGGAGATGTAGTCCACCAGGGAGCCTGGCCTCATAGAGGAGAATGGACAAATGAGGGAACCAAACTACAAATCCCATGAGGCATTGCAGCAGCTTTCCCAAACTGAAATATTTTTGTTTTCAGGCATTCAATTTTTCAAAGAAAAAATGAAATTTCCTATGAAAAGCATAGACTTTTCATGAAAACTTGCATTTTGTCAAACATTAATTTTCCATGAAAAACAGTTTTGATGGAATATTATTGTCCAGTTCTCCCGCTTGGCCATGGGAGCTGGATCCCAAGATAATGGTACTGTGCTCTCCTGGAGCCTGGGTGGGGATCTGAAAATTGCAATCACCAGAAGTCTGGACATAACAGCATATTTGGAGTAAAGGATTCTCATCACGCTAGTATTGATGGCAAAATGGAAAATATTCCTTCTACTTTACTACAGTAGAAATATGTGTTACAGATCCTGAAAACAAGGCTTCAGGGCAAGCCACGGCGACTGATTCTCCACTCACTTGCCCCAGTGTAAATCAAGAGTAACTGCAATGAAATTAGCCGAATTGTACTGATGTAAATCTGGAGGATGTGATCGAAGAATTGGACCTGTAATCTCTTCTAGTTTGGTGGCTACCAATAAGGCTTCATAAACCAAAAGACTAAAATGAGAGCCACCAAAATGTGGCTGGCCACTGCTCTAGAGAGCGTTTGAGTAAGATTGTGCTGAAAAGTTTTTGAGATGTGGTTAAGAGATTTAGATTACAGCAACATCAGATTCCCTTCCAGCAGTTAGACCTCTACCTCAAGAAAACCAAGTTCTAACACCTACCCATCACATATGCAGACATAGCAGTAAAAAAACAACCCACCAAAAGTCCCTGACAGCAGTCAGGCTCTCAGAAAATTCTGATTATCAAGGATCCTGTGATGAGTTAAATCCAGATTGTACTCCCTAACTATTCAACAGGAGAAAAATCAAGTCAATTAGACATACCAAAGGTCTGACTTTGTTAATTCTAATTCCAGCTAGACTACATTTGGAAAAAAAACTAACAGTAGGAATTTTTAAAATACATTGGAAGCAGGAAGCCTGCCAAAGAGGCAGTGGAACCACTAGACAATGAAGGTATTAAAGGAGCTCTCAAGGAAGACAAGGTCGTTACAGAAAAGCTAAATGAATTTTTTGCCTTGGTCTTCACTGCAGAGGATGTGGGGGAGATCCCTACTCAGAGCTATCCTTTTTGGGTGACAAATCGGAAGTCCTGTCCCACACCAAGGTGTCAACAGAAGAGGTTTTAGAACAAATTGATAAAGTAAACAGTAATAAGTCACCAGGAACACCAACTCTTCTACTATGAGTAGTCCTGTCTTTCTCAGTGAAATTACAGTATACAATAAGTGTTTGCAGGATTAATCACTATAACTTCATCACAATGAGCCCCTCTGTTTAATACCCTTTTCAACATTTCATTGTTACAGACACTGTCTCGGAAAGTCAAGTCTGTCTCCTCAGCAAGTTGAACAGCAAATCAAGATTAAAGAGAGCAAGTGAAATAATTTTTAAAAATGGGAAAATATGTTTAATATCATAAAAGGAATAAGGAAAAATGCAGAGAACAATCTTTTAATAAATCCTTACTTGTTTTTGGATTTAGACTGCTTTGCTTAGGGCACAGTTCAAACACAGTAATGTTGCAGCTTTTTTTAGCATTGAGTTTCTATAAAACCTTTAGCTATGTGCCATCTCTTTGCTAGTTAATCTGCTTGATTCCTTTCAGGTCAGTTATTTGTACATTTGTGGATCTTTTTCAATTAAGGGTAAGTAAAGTCAAATTTGATTTGGGCAAAATTATGTTAAAAACCCCATATATCAGCAAAGGAACCAACCACAATAAGGACTTTTCTTTGAAAACAGACAAAAAATGTAATGTTTCAGAGTAGCAGCCGTGTTAGTCTGTATTCGCAAAAAGAAAAGGAGTACTTGTGGTACCTTAGAGACTAACAAATTTATTAGAGCATAAGCTTTCGTGAGCTACAGCTCACTTCATCAGATTTCCACCAAATGCATCCGATGAAGTGAGCTGTAGCTCACGAAAGCTTATGCTCTAATAAATTTGTTAGTCTCTAAGGTGCCACAAGTACTCCTTTTCTTTTTAAAAAATGTAATGTATTTCCAGGAATTTCACAAGAGCATCATCTGGAAAGTAGTACCACCAACTCTTCTGTACGTTTTTTTTCTTAAACCTCTGAATCAAATCAAAACTTCAAAACCAGTTCTTAAAACGTTTGAATAAAACCCCCATAACCTACTAACGTCCATTCCAGATAAAGGTCTGCCATGCAAAATCTTGCCTTCTGCATTTGCTGCCATAACAAGACAGACCAATTTAACTCAGAGGTCCAAGATCAACTGTCTACACAATATAAATCAAGGTACCAAAGAAAGGTTGGGGAAATAAGAGCACAAAGTTAAAAGCCTCCATTTGTTGGCCTCATGTTTGTTCCTGCCATTGTTGGTCCTTTGATTTCAGTCTTTACAACAGGGGTCAAATGTGAGGAGTACGCTAGCCAGGGAACTGCCTTGATCTGTTAAAGAGGGGGCTTTCCACACATTCTGACCACACTGAAAACAGCTCAGATTGAATCTTTAATGAACCATTTCCACAGCTTATGTGTACTCCAGACTCCTGGCTTTAACAGAGCCTGGTGCACTGAGACATTGGGGCCATGCAGGAATGTGGGTGGAGGATGATGGGAAAGCTTTGGCCATGATCTTTCCTACCAGGACTTGTCTTGTTGAGTGTGGTGAGAGAAAATGAGCAAGGCACATCTTGAGTTCTGCCTGGAGGTTCACAGGGAAGCCCAAGTACATTGACACACATTGAGGTAGCTCATTATAAAAGAATAAAGGATATCTGGGGAACTGTGAACCCCCTATCACAGCCAGGCAACAGTTCTGAACAAATTCTGGAGTCTCGTTCCTTATTTGCATTGATGTGACTGCACTCTGTCAGGTCTCATCAGACACGGCAGGGTTTCGCTTTCCAGGTGATTAACATAACTTTGGTTTGACCCTCATGGCACACCACATCCCAAGGTGCTGCAGGCAGCCTGGCCAACTTCACACATGCAAAAATCAGCAGTCAGGCCCCCAAAATCATAAGATTAGTTTAAAAATGATGAGATTTAAAAAAAAATACATGGAAGGTACTTTTTATTTGCATTCTGTCTTTTGACTCTTTGGGGGTCATGTTTTCAAACTTTTCTCTACAACCATTTCAATCATTTAAAAAACGAAAGCTCAAGATTTTGCTGTTTGCACAAGAGGCTGGCGCTTTCGGAAAAGTGCTTACTATCACAAGACTCATGATAAAATCACCAGAGTTGGTAACATGGTGTGTGTAAGGGATGCATTGATGGAGCTCTCCTGTGGCTTAAGGTTTGGTCCTTGTTTGATCGAAGCTAATGGACGTTCTGCCCTTGACTTCAGTGGGGCAGGATCAGCCCAAGAATCATTAAACTTTTGACATTCTCTCGAAGCCCTTTGCTTGAAAAGAAGCTTGGATTCCTGTTTCTGTGTCGGGAATCTGATGCAAGCAAGCATGCATGTTTCTAATAAATACAAAGTGCCTGCATATGCATAACAATAACTGTCATTTGGGCTCAATGAGTCATGAGTCTTGCCCAAGTAGGATGCTAATGCCTACCGCTAAACAAAACTACAGTTTATATGCTGGCCTCTGTCAGGCAGCAAGCCATTCAGGAGGGTTAGTAATAAACATCGACTACTGGGAGGAGTTGAGTACTAGGAAACTGCAAGAGGCGTTTGCTGCTGTTCAACCAGTTTAATAGATTCCAAGGCCAGAAGGGAGCACTGTGATCATCTCTCTGACCTCCTGTATAGCACAGGCCAGAGACTTCCCCCAACTTCCCCCAAACAATTCCTGTTTGAACTAGAGAAAACCCCAGCCGTTCATGATTTAAATATTGTAAGTGATGGAGAATCGACAATAAACTTCAGTAAATTGGTTAATTACTCCCACTATTAAAACTTTACACCTTATTTCCAGTCTGAATTTGTCTAGCTTCAGCTTCCAGCCACTGGATCAAGTTATACCTTTTCTGCTAGACTGAAGAGCCTATTATCAAATATTTGTTCCCCATGTAGGTACTTATACATTGTAATCAAGTCACCCTTAACCCTTAGAACTCCTTGAGTCTATCACTGTAATGCAGGTTTTCTAATCTTTTAAGCATTCTTGTGGCTCGTCTCTCAACCCTCTCCAATTTATCGACATCCTTCTTGCATTGTAGGCACCAGAACTGGACACAGTATTCCCACAGCAGTCACACCAGTGCCAAATACAGAGGTCAAATAATCTCTCTACTCTTACTCAAGATTCCCCTATACATACATCCAAGGATCATATTCGCCCTTTTGGGCACAGAGTTTCAGTGGAAGCTAATGTTCAGCTGATTAGCCACCACAACCCCCAAATCTCTTCCAGAGTGTCTGCTTCCCAGGATAGAGTCCCCCATTGTGTACGTATGGCCAACATTCTTTGTTCCTAGATATATAAATGTACATTTAACTTCATTAAAATATTTTGTTTTCTTGCACTCAGTTTACCAAATGATCCATATCACTCTATATCAGAAACTTGTCCTCTTCAGTATTTACCACTCCCCCAGTTTTTGTGCCATCTGCAGACTTTACCAGTGGTGATTTTATGTTTTCTTCCAGGTCATTAATAAACGTGTTAAATAGCAGAGGTCCAAAAACGATCCCTGCTGGACCCTATTAAGAACACACCCAACAGATGATGATTCACCATTTGCAATCACATTTTGAGACCAATCAGTTACATAGTGATAGCACTAGTCTGTCCCTCTCACTGGGTTTTATGTGCGTTGAACAAGTCTCTAACGAAATCCAGGATGCAGGGAAATATCATTATCCCTGTTTTCTGAATAGGATAGTGGTGCACAGAGGGGAAGTGAGGAAGGTGAAAACAGGACTTAAAGGAGCACAGAGGGCAGTGTTTCCCATTTTACAACAGACCAGATTCCTTTAAACTGCCCAGATTACATCCTGCCTCCCTCGTAGGCAGCCATGGGCAGGCAACAGTAAGAATGCACTTTGGCTTCCACTGAAGGAGTTGGTATCCTAACCAATCACTTTGCCTTTGTGCAGAAGGATTTTTTTAAACTCAGGGGCCTAGATTCTCGGCTCTGCTAAGGCTACTTTGTTCTGTTTGCACGTTACGTGCACATGGGCCTTGACCAGGCCAGACAGCCACTGATATGGAGCTGGCAAAGATGGCGTAAGTGTAACCCCCAAGGAGATTACCTAGATTCCTGGAGCTCTGTCTGCAGGCATCTCAGGGAAAGGCACACTGCCCCTAGTACGGAGGGAGAGCCAAGCCAGACTCAGAATCTGCCCGGCAACCAATAGAGAGAGTAATACCCCTCCCAGGGAGCTCAGAAAAGGGGAGAAGCCTTTTTTGATTCAGTCTGGAGCCAGCCAGGGCAAGGGCAGGCCTGGCTGTGTCGGGAGCTGGTGAGTCCCTGGCCTGCATGCAGGGTTCCCCCAAAAACTCTAGGGACCTGAAAACAAGATCCCTCAATAGGGCTTTTCCCTCTCGACTGATGACTCCCAGTTTGGAGAGTTTTGCTGGGAAACTTCCCCAGCCAGGTTGAGTTAGCCCCCAGCTCCCTAGGTGAGATTAGTCACCACCTGGTCAGCTCTGCTCTGGCTGTTAGTCCGGGGCTGGCCTGCTGGGAGTGTGTCTGGATGCTGGGCTAGGAGACGACAGTTTGGAGTTTAGTATAGGTGTGTAATCTGCACCTTGAGCCCTGCACCCCTTTGTGATGAGGGGAAATCCTGGGACCAAAGCAGCCTGATTCCTGCCCAAAGAGGCTCCCTGCCAGCAGAGATCAGTCCCTCTGCAGTGACCGAGGAATCCAGAGTCATCTCTGAACCTGAGGATCATTCATGGACTTTGTGAGTAACCATCTTTTAGTTAGTCAGTTAGGGAATTTGTTTTGGGGACCCCCTGAACTGTGTCCTTGGGCCAGGGAGTATGGGTTTGGGGATTTTATAACTTGCTGCAAATTAAACCTGTGGAGGGATTTACCACCTCCTCCCACTTGTGAGTCCTTTGGACTGTACTGAACCCAGTCAGCCACACTGCTAAACCACTACAGAGAAGATACCGTGGTCATAGGTCATCAAGGGACCCAACAAAGTACGTGTACCAACAGGACACTAATCTTACATTTGCTACATCGGGTCCCGTGAGTGGGGAAAGTCATGGGTATTATTATACAAGAAGTGGAAGATTGTACAAATGACCAGGGAAGAGTATAAAAATATTGCTTGGGCATGCAGGAGTGAAATCAGGAAGGCCAAATCATACTTGGAGTTGCAGCTAGCAAGAGATGTTAAGAGTAACAAGAAGGGTTTCTTCAGGTATGTTAGCAACAAGAAGAAAGTCAAGGAAAGTGTGGGCCCCTTACTGAATGAGGCAGTCAATCTAGTGACAGAGGATGTGGAAAAAGCTAATGTACTCAATGCTTTTTTTGCCTAGGTCTTCACGAACAAGGTCAGCTCCCAGACTACTGCAGTGGGCACCACAGCATGGGGAGGAGGTGACCAGCCCTTTGTGGAGAAAGAAGTGGTTCAGGACTATTTAGAAAAGCTGGACGAGCACAAGCCATGGGGCCGGATGCGCTGCATCTGAGAGTGCTAAAGGAGTTGGTGGATGATATTGCAGAGCCATTGGCCATTATCTTTGAAAACTCATGGCGATCGGGGGAGGTCCCAGATGACTGGAAAAGGGCTAATGTAGTGCCCATCTTTAAAAAAGGGAAGGAGGAGGATCCGGGGAACTACAGGCCAGTCAGCCTCACCTCAGTAGCTGGAAAAATCATGGAGCAGGTCCTCAAGGAATCAATTCTGAAGCACTTAGAGGAGAGGAAAGTGATCAGGAACAGTCAGCATGGATTCACCAAGGGCAAGTCATGCCTGATTAATCTAATTGCCTTCTATGATGAGATAACTGGTTCTGTGGATGAGGGGAAAGCATTGGATGTGTTGTTCCTTGACTTTAGCAAAGCTTTTGACATGGTCTCCCACAGTATTCTTGCCAGTAAGTTAAAGAAGTATGGGCTGGATGAATAGACGATAAGGCGGATAGAAAGCTGGCTAAATTGTCGGGCTCAACGGGCAGTGATCAATGGCTCCATGTCTAGTCGGAAGCTGGTATCCAGTGGAGTGCCCCAAGGGTTGGTCCTGGGGCCAGTTTTGTTCAATATCTTCATTAATGATCTGGAGGATGGTGTGGATTGCACTCTCAGCAAGTTTGCAGATGACACTAAACTGGGAGGAGAGGTAGATACGCTGGAGGGTAGGGATAGGATACAGAGAGACCTAGACAAATGAGAGGATTGGGCCAAAAGAAATCTGATGAGGTTCAACAAGGACAAGAGTCCTGAACTTAGGATGGAAGAATCCCATGCACTGCTACAGACTGGGGACCGAATGGCTAGGCAGCAGTTCTGCAGAAAAGGACCTAGGGGTTACAGTGGACAAGAAGCTGGATATGAGTCAACAGTGTGCCGTTGTTGCCAAGAAGGCCAATGGCATTTTGGGATGTATAAGTAGGGGCATTGCCAGCAGATCGAGGGACGTGATTGTTCCCCTCTATTCGACATTGGTGAGGCCTCATCTTGAGTACTGTCCAGTTTTGGGCCCCATACTACCAGAAGGATGTGGAAAAATTGGAAAATGTCCAGTGGAGGGCAACAAAAATGATTAGGGGGCTGGAACACATGACTTATGAGGAGAGGCTGAGGGAACTGGGATTGTTTAGTCTGCAGAAGAGAAGAATGAGGGGGATTTGATAGCTGCTTTCAATTACCTGAAAGGGGGTTCCAAAGAGGATGGATCTAGACTGTTCTCAGTGGTGGCAGATGACAGAACAAGGAGTAATGGTCTCAAGTTGCAGTGGGGGAGGTTTAGGTTGGATGTTAGGAAAAACTTTTACACTAGGAGGGTGGTGAAACACTGGAATGTGTTACCTAGGGAGGTGGTGGAATCTCCTTCCTTAGAGGTTTTTAAGGTCAGGCTTGAGAAAGTCCTGGCTGGGATGATTTAGTTGGGGATTGGTCCTGCTTTGAGCAGGGGGGAGGACTAGATGACCTCCTGAGGTCCCTTCCAACCCTGATATTCTATGATTCTATGATTATCAGCATGGTCACTGGTGACCCTAAAAATAGTGTTTTACCCTGTTATGTTATAATTGTCTACTGTTTAATATAATTACTGTGTTGAATACACTGTATGTATTTGGTTTTTTTTTTCACCAAATGCATCCGATGAAGTGAGCTGTAGCTCACGAAAGCTTATGCTCTAATAAATTTGTTAGTCTCTAAGGTGCCACAAGTACTCCTTTTCTTTTTGCGAATAAGGACTAACACGGCTGCTATTCTGAAATCTATGTATTTGTGTTATTTCTTGGCAGTCTCCAACTGTCTGGCAAGTAAGTGGGGGTTACCTTGTGGTTAGAATTTTCCTCCCAAACTGCCCTGGTGACCTCGCCAGGATGGAGTGAGGGGGTAGAGGCACCGCCAGATAAATTCAGAGGGAAAAATAAAGAAGATACACCCTGCTGAGTGGGTAGAAGGATACAGAAGAACCCAGACCTGTCCATCAAAACCTGTAAGCAGATTGGCATTAAAGAAGGTAACCAGCCACTTACACCAGTGTAGGAAGGGTACTGGGGGAACTTGGAATGCACCGGGGTGAGCTGGGGGCATGGTGGAGCTGAACCCCAGACGATAAGGTGGATAGAAAGCCGGCTAGATCGTCAGGCTCAATGGGTAGTGATCAATGGCTCCATGTCTAGTTGGCAGCCAGTATCAACCGGAGTGCCCCAAGGGTCAGTCCTGGGGCCGGTTTTGTTCAATATCTTCATTAATGATCTGGAGGATGGTGTGGATTGCACCCTCAGCAAGTTTGCAGATGACACTAAACTGGGAGGAGTGGTAGATATGCTGGAGGGTAGAGATAGGATACAGAGGGACCTAGACAAATGAGGCGATTGAGCTAAAAGAAATCTGATGATGTTCAACAAGGACAAGTGCAGAGTCCTGCACTTAGGATAGAAGAATCCCATGCACCGCTACAGACTAGGGACCGAGTAGCTAGGCAGCAGTTCTGCAGAAAAGGAGCTATGGGTTATGGTGGACGAGAAGCTTGATATGAGCGAACAGTGTGCCCTTGTTGCCAAGAAGGCTAACGGCATTTAGGGCTGTATAAGTAAGAGCATTGCCAGCAGATCGAGAGATGTGATCATTCCCCTCTATTCAGCATTGGTGAGGACTCATCTGGAGTACTGTGCCTAGTTTTGGGCCCCACACTACAAGAAAGATGTGGAAAAATTAGAAAGAGTCCAGCGGAGGGCAACAAAAATGATTAGGGGACTGGAACACATGACTTTTGAGGAGAGGCTGAGGGAACTGGGATTGTTTAGTCTGCGGAAGAGAAGAACGAGGGGGGATTTGATAGTTGCTTTCAACTACCTGAAAGGGGGTTCCAAAGAGGATGGATCTAGACTGTTCTCAGTAGTACCAGATAATAGAACAAGAAGTAATGGTCTCAAGTTGCAGTGGGGGAGGTTTAAATTGGATATTAAGAAAAACTTTTTCACTCGGAGGGTGGTAAAGCACTGGAATGGGTTACCTAGGGAGGTGGTGGAATCTCCTCACTTAGAAGTTTTTAAGGTCAGGCTTGACAAAGCCCTGGCTGGGACGATTTAGTTGGGGATTGTTCCTAGTTTCAGCAGGGGATTGGACTAGATGACCTCCTGAGGTCCCTTCCAATCCTGATATTCTATGATTCTATGCCCAAGTCTCTGCTAGCACTACGGCCCCTCCTGCAGTGCCTTGTGCTGGGGCCAAGCAGCCCTAAATCAAAGAGCTGAAACCTTCTCCCTTTGGCTGCCCCTCCACAGTATATCGGAGAGGTGCTGGGCATGGGGCAGGGTTGGGGTCAGGAGGCCTAGCAGCTGCGGGTGACCCTCGCTACACTTTCACTTTGCAGTCAAATCACTCCCATTCCTTCCCTTCTGAGGTGACTCAGAAGATGTCAATAGAAATTGTGTAGGGCAGCAGTTTGTGAACTCGCCATCTTCCTGGGACTACCTTCAGGTGGGTTCCAACCTGCGCTGCCCCTGAGTCAGGCACACCCCAATCCCCTTGCATGGTTGTGTGCTGTCTCTGAGTGTCATCTGAACATGCCAGCTCTGCCAGTACCCCCAACCACTGGTTCTCTCCATTTGCTTCCATGGCACTGTGGCACCCTTCTTTAAAGAACCCTTCTTCCCTCTTCAATCAGAACGAATCCAGGGCTCTGAGAAATGCTTTTTCTCCCCAGATGGCCCCTTCCCTTCATAAGGTGTCACTGATTGCAGACCCTGTTTAATAACTAATGGATATGGTAATTAGTAGTTTTCAAATTAAGGCTGTAGCCGATCCTTCATTCTAATAGGTGAAAATAAGCAGCCATTAGCTCACAGGAAAGAGCATTTCCAGTGCAGGACTCAGCTGGGCTGCAGACTCTCTAATGACCCTTTCTTCCCCCCTCGTTAAACCCATTCTTGCTGTTGAAAATCATTAAATAGTTCATTAACATAATAATCCTTTTAAGATCCTGCATTGCAAATGGATTTGTCAAGTGCTGTTCCTGAAGGAGTTTGTCATATTAAATTGTCTTCTACTCTAATGAATTTTATGATAGACTGTGCTGCTTTGGGAATGATTTATGGCCACCTCTTGCTTTATTAGCTAGTCTTGTAAAGTAATTTGTGAATCAGAGGCTCATTTATTTTCCTTGTGTGAGAGGAACTTTGCAAAACAGAATTGTGAGGGGGCACAGAGCACCATATTGCATTGCCAGGAGAAATATTAGTCATCTCCGTTCCTGTATTTCTGCAGCCATGCCCCCTATTCCCTAATCACGATGAAGTGAGCTGTAGCTCAAGAAAGCTTATGCTCAAATAAATTTGTTAGTCTCTAAGGTGCCACAAGTACTCCTTTTCTTTTTGCGAATACAGACTAACACGGCTGCTACTCTGAAACCTGACTACTCTAGTGTAGCTACTCTAGGTTCAGTTGTTTTTAGCTATTCCCTGTTGACTACAGATCTAGGCATTGAGGACTAGCACGGGTCACAGGGGGAATAATAAAAGAGACGTGTCTTGAGCTAAATCCTATGACATAGAAGAGTTTTGTGTATTTGTACTGGTACCGATTTACTGAGTGCACACACCCAAAGTGACGTGGCACTAAAGGAGAGCCGATCAGGAACCGAGACTGCAGCCACTCTACCTTGTGATGTGTCATCCACATCACAGCACACAAGATAAGATGTACTGGGCTGCATCAGGGATTTTACAGGATACCTCCAAGGGGCAATCATTGTGCTGCAGGAAGTAGAGTTGGGGAGCCAGTGGGCAGAGCTCTTTCCTCTGCGTGAACATGTATGGTGGGATTTCTGAAAGAGCCTGTGGGAGATAGGAACCTAAAAAGCTAATGAGTGTTGGGCACCTTCCGGAGCCTTCAGAAGTCCCATCTGCAGTTAACATTCCAGCATGTTGCGAAGGGCCACTGTGCTGCATGGGAGGTACTGTACTGTTCTTCCAATAAGGTGCAGTCCTGGGGTCATTAAAAATCCCAGGGCATTTTTCAGAGGAATTGGGGTAGAATCCCTGTATCATGCTCAAATGCCAATTCAGAAAAGTCAGAGATGGAGAAGAGCTATTCAGTTATCTAGTCCCTCTCCCTGCCAATCCAGGATAAAAGTAACTACTTCCTGTTTCCCTAAACTCCAGGCGATAAGGTATGTTGCTTCGCTTTGTGTCCTATATTGTCACTGTATACTGTTGCCCTTGTTGTGTAGCAGCATTTCCGTGATGGATGAAGTGAACCCTGTGAACAGTGTGTTAACTTTACAAAATGCTTTGCGATCCTTCAGGATGGAAGGTGCGAAATATAATGTAAAAAGGGAAAATATTGTTTATAAAATTCATACGAGCAAAATGGTTAGAGTGCTCTGATGGTGCAGGACCAGCATTGGTCAAAAATTTTCCATTGATAATATTGTTTCCTGACAAAAAAAGTGTTTTTTCCACAAAACTATTTTTTTTTCTGGCAAGTATCTGCTTTCTATAGGAAATTTTTCATCAAAAAACCAAAGGCCTGAAAACTGAAATATTTTTGGATGAAAAACAAAATATTTTGTTCTGGACATGTTGCTGTAGTGTCTCATGGGGGTTGAAAGTCAGTTTCCTCTTGTCCCCACACTCCTTAATGGGCCGGGCCCCACAGCAGGACTACATCTCCCATGATGCACCACAGCTAAATCAAAATATTTAATTTTTCAGCCAAAATATTTAGTATTAACATTTTTGCCGAAAACCAAAATTTTCTGCATTTTCTCCATTTTCCAATCAGCCCTGGGAAGGCAACTTGCATAAAAGGAGAGAGTAAACAGAATGGGGCTGCACACTTTATTGTTTTATAGGGACTACTAACATGAGTAAAGTTACTCATGTGTGAAAGTGTTCATAGGATCAGACCTTAGTCTGGCAAGGAGAGGAAGGAAAGGATGCAGGCTACAAGGACAAATGAGAGTAAATAGTATAGAACAGGCCACTCGTGCCCTATTTTATCCTACCCCATAAAAAGAACTTGAAGACCCTCAAATGTCTGTTAGAATCATAGAATCATAGAATATCAGGGTTGGAAGGGAATCAGGAGGTCATCTAGTCCAACCCCCTGCTCAAAGCAGGACCAATCCCCAACTAAATCATCCCAGCCAGGGCTTTCTCAAGCCTGACCTTAAAAACTTCTAAGTGAGGAGATTCCACCACCACCCTAGGTAACGCATTCCAGTGCTTCACCATCCTCCTAGTGAAAAAGTGTTTCCTAATATCCAACCTAAACCTCCCCCACTGCAACTTAAGACCATTACTCCTCGTTCTGTCATCTGCTACCACTCAGAACAGACTAGATCCATCCTCTTTGGAACCCCCTTTCAGGTAGTTGAAAGCAGCTATCAAATCCCCCCTTCATTCCTCTCTTCCGCAGACTAAACAATCCCAGTTCCCTCAGCCTCTCCTCATAAGTCATGTGTTCCAGCCCCCTAATCATTTTTGTTGCCCTCCACTGGACATTTTCCAATTTTTCCACATCCTTCTTGTAGTGTGGGGCCCAAAACTGGACACAGTACTCCAGATGAGGCCTCACCAATGTTCATAGATTCACAGATACTAAGGTCAGAAGGGACCATTCTGATCATCTAGTCCAACCTCCTGCACAGCGCAGGCCACAGAATCTCACCCACCCACTCCTACAAAAAACCTCACCTATGTCTGAGCTATTGAAGTCCTTAAATCATGGTTTAAAGACTTCAAGGAGCAGAGAAGCCTCCCTCAAGTCACCCATGCCCCATGCTACAGAGGAAGGCGAAAAACCTCCAGGGCCTCTCCAATCTGCCCTGGAGGAAAATTCCTTCCCAACCCCAAATATGGTGATCAGCTAAACCCTGAGCATATGGGCAAGATTCACCAGCCAGATACCACAGAAAATTCTTTCCTGGGTAACTCAGATCCCATCCATCTAATATCCCATCTCAGGGGATTAGTCCTATTTACCCTGAATATTTAAAGATCAATTACTTACCAAAATCCCATTATCCCAGCATACCATCTCCTCCATAAACTTATCAAGTAGAATCTTAAAACCAGATAGGTCTTTTGCCCCCATTGCTTCCCTTGGAAGGCTATTCCAAAACTTCACTCCTCTGATGGTTAGAAACCTTCGTCTAATTTCAAGTCTAAACTTCCTGGTGGCCAGTTTATACCCATTTGTTCTTGTGTCCACATTGGTGCTGAGCTGAAATAATTCCTCTCCCTCTCCTGTATTTATCCCTCTGATATATTTATAGAGAGCAATCATATCCCCTCCCCTCAACCTTCTTTTAGTTAGGCTAAACAAGCCAAGCTCCTTAAGTCTCCTTTCATAAGACAAGTTTTCCATTCCTCGGATCATCCTAGTAGCCCTTCTCTGTACCTGCTCCAGTTTGAATTCATCCTTTTTAAACATGGGAGACCAGAACTGCACACAGTATTCTAGGTGAGGTCTCACCAGTGCCTTGTATAATGGTACTAAAGCCTCCTTATCCCTACTGGAAATGCCTCTCCTGATGCATCCCAAAACCGCATTAGCTTTTTTCACAGCCATATCACATTGGCAGCTCATAGTCATCCTATGATCAACCAATACTCCAAGGTCCTTCTCCTCTTCCGTTACTTCTAATTGATGCGTCCCCAACTTATAACTAAAATTCTTGTTATTAATCCCTAAATGCATAACCTTACACTTCTCACTATTAAATTTCATCCTATTACTATTACTCCAGTTTACAAGGTCATCCAGATCCTCCTGTATAATATCCCGATCCTTTTCTGAATTGGAAATACCTCCCAGCTTTGTATCATCTGCAAACTTTATTAGCACACTCCCACTTTTTGTGCCAAGGTCAGTAATAAAAAGATTAAATAAGATTGGTCCCAAAACTGATCCCTGAGGAACTCCACTGGTAACCTCCCTCCAACCTGACAGTTCGCCTTTCAGTAGGACCCGTTGCAGTCTCCCCTTTAACCAATTCCTTATCCACCTTTTGATGTTCATATTGATCCCCATCTTCTCCAATTTAACTAATAATTCCCCATGTGAATGTTGAGTACAGGGGAACGATCATGTCCCTCGATCTGCTGGCAATGTCCCTATTTATACAGCCCAAAATGCCATTGGCCTTCTTGGCAACAAGGGCACACTGTTGATTCATATCCAGCTTCTTGTCCACTGTAACCCCTAGGTCCTTTTCTGCCAGAACTGCTTGTCTAGCCATTTGGTTCCCCAGTCTGTAGCAGTGCATGGGATTCTTCCGTCCTAAGTGCAGGACTCTGCACTTGTCCTTGTTGAACCTCATCAGATTTCTTTTGGCCCAATCCTTTCATTTGTCTAGGTCCCTCTGTATCCTATCCCTACCCTCCCTTGCTCTAAGGGCTAGTCTGCCTGCACCCTTGCACCAAAATAACTAAACTAAACAACTTTTCATTCATTTATTTCGTGGTTTTGGTTCAGGTTTGAGTGAAGATCAGCCCTTAGACTACGATGAGAAACAAAGCAGACTGGAAAGAGTTACAAAGGGATCTCACTAAATTGGGTGAGTGGGCAACAAAATGGCAGATGAAATGTTGATAAATGCTAAGTAATGTACACTGGAAAAGATAATCCCAACCTTACATAAAAAATGATGGACTCTAACTTAGCTTTTGCCATGCAAGAAATAGATCTTGGAGTCATTATCGATAGTTCTCTGAAAACATCTACTCAATGTGCAGTGGTAGTCAAAAAAGCTAACACAATGTTAGGAACCATTAGGAAAGGGATAGATAATAAGACAGAAAATACCATAATGCCACTGTAAAAATCCATGATATGCCCAAACCTTGAATACTAAGTGCAGTTCTTGTCACCCCATCTCAGAAAAGTTATATTAGAATTGGAAAAGATACAGACAAGGGCAACAAAACTGATTAATGGTATGGGACAGCTTCTGTATGAGGAGAGATTAATAAGACTGGGACTTTTCAGGTTGGAAAAGAGATGACTAAAGGGGGGAATATGATAGAAGTCTATAAAATCGTGAACGATGTGGAGAAAGTGACTAAGGAAGTGTTATTTATTCCTTCACATAACACAAGAACCAGGGGTCATGAGATTAAATTAATAGGCAGTGGGTTTAAAACAAACAAAAGGAAGTATTTCTTCACACAGTGCACAGTCAACCTGTGGAACTTGTTGCCCGGGATTGTTGTGAAGGCCAAAACTGTAACTGAATTGAAAAAAACTAGATAAATTCAAGGCGGATAGGTCCATCAATGGCTATTAGCCAAGATGGTCAGGGATGCAACCCCATCCCCTGGGTGTCCCTAGCCTCTGTTTTCCAGAAGCTGGGAGTGAATGACAAGGGATGGATCAGTGGATGATTACCTGTTCTGTT
The DNA here is from genome assembly GCF_009764565.3 of Dermochelys coriacea. NCBI lineage: Eukaryota > Metazoa > Chordata > Testudines > Dermochelyidae > Dermochelys > Dermochelys coriacea. The sequence goes on from NC_050092.1 coordinate 2,899,926, forward strand.
CACTCTCTCTGAAGCACCTGGAATTGGCCACTGTCAGGAGATAGGACACTGGGCTATTGGTCTGATCCAGTATGGCAGTTCTTATGTTCTTATATTATCAGTAGGACTCAGAACTAGATTTGATTCTTCTGAATAAGAATAGCATCTGCAGTTAGAAATGGCAACGCTTATCAATCCTGATCCTTTAGGGTATATATTGATCAAAAGCTGGGACAGGAAGAGATTTCCCCCCATGCTGTAGTGTTGCACATTTGTCTGGTTCAGAATGAAGGTGTTGGGGTGACAATTCCTTATGAAGAATCTGGAAGAGGCCATTGTAGGAGATGGGATACTGAATTAGATGGTTTCTTTTGGTAGAGTCCTACTTTAGCTATGTAATCCCATACAGTGGTACCGCTAACCATTTGCCAGACCCAGTGAGATGATGCTTTCTAGTCCATTTCTGATCTCAGACAGTTTTAGAGGTATGCTTCTGATGAAACTGGCAGAGATAAATGATCTTAAATACTTGTCAAGTATCAGAGGGGTAGCCGTGTTAATCTGGATCTGTAAAAGTGGCAAAGAATCCTGTGGCACTTATAGACTAACTGACATATGAGAGCATAAGCTTTTGTGGGTGATTACCCACTTCATCGGATGCATGTACATCCGACATGTAATGCTTATGCTCCAATACGTCTATTAGTCTATAAGGTGCCACAGGACTCTTTGCCGCTCTTAAATACTTGGACTGTCAGAGAGCGGGACATTCTGAAGGAGAAGCTGGGACTCTGGAACAAGACACTTGATTTGGATCACTGGATGCAGAGCTTGCAAACTGTCTTTGGGAAGAAGTTCCACATGTTCTCTGGTTTGCCCAAATGCTATTTACATCTTTATATTCTGCATCATTTTGCCTGAAAACCAAGAAATAATGATTCCCTAGTCTGAGTGTCTTAAGTTGCAGTTCCACAGGCTTTTCTAAACAGAGCTGGCATTTACCCCAAACTGGCCCCTCTCTCATCCTACAGAGAGAGCTTCAAAGGCCACTAAGTAAAATGGAATAGACACTCACAGAGATGGCTGTGTGGTCCAGTGCTCCCGGCAAGGGACTGGGAGCCAACAACCCTCAGCTCTGTCCTTGATGCTATCACAAACTTAACAGTTCAAACCACTGAAAAAGAGGTATACGTGTATTTATTTTGATGTTTGCAAGCTATAATGACAGAGAGCCTCTAAAATACATTTTCCAAAGCCTCCAGGTGACTTTGAGTCTAAGTTCCATTTTCAAAAGTCACTTATGCAGGGAGGAGCTGAAGTCTCATTGTAAGTCAGTGGGATTCAGGCTCCTAAGTCATTTTTGAAAATGAGTCTTGGCTTCTAAATCACCAAGGTGCTTCTGAATATTTTGTCCTAAATTGATCAATAATAACACGTGCCTTCCCTCCCAGTGTGCCGCGAGGCAGGTGAATGTTAGTAAAGTCCCCGGATGAAGTAAAAATAAAAACTCGTCTCACTACAGCATGTTGCCCCCTCACTCTCAGGTACAGCACAGCACTCCATGAGATGCTGAGTTAGATGGTAATGCTGCAGTTAGTGTGTCAGCAAACCCAGCCACCACCCTGGGTTCAGTAATCCTTCATGTATAGCCCTGGGAGTCCACATCTGAGTTCTTGAGGGACTTTGGCCCAGGACTCCATGCTACCTTCCTCCTTTCCAAACATGGCCCTGCACGCTCTCCCTTCCCCCGACCCCCCTGTCGGTGATTAGCAGCAGTGTTAACAAGTTATCTGAAGGACGCACTGGAAAATGTCTGAATGTATGAGCATTTCTAGGGGAGGAGAGCACTCTGCCCTTCTGTGGGAATAAGTAACTCAGGTGGCTCACTTTTAAAAAATGAACCCACTCCAAATGCAGCTGCAATAGCTGCTGTCCATCTTTTCAGAATCACAGAACAACAGAAGCAAGTGACCATGGATATCTAACCTCTAGGAATGAGCACAGCCAACCCCAGGGCCCACCCTTGGCTGTTGGTCCTCAGCTGCCGTTGCTAGCCTCTGTGCTCCAGCTCCCTCCAATTCAGGTGCTGCTTGTGTCACCATGTCTGTACCGAAGGTACTGCATTCAGAAAAAGTGAACCCATGAGAGAAGCCTTCCCGGGCAAGCGTGGGGGGAACATTGCCTTTGGAATGGCCCGGGGGCTTCTCCGATTCTGCACATTGACACAGGAAAGTTTTCCCAGACAGGCAGACTCAAAATACACTGGAGTTCATGTAGTGACGGCAGGAGGTGCCAAGCTGACAACCCACCTACAGCATGGGCAGCAGTACCAGCTCCCCATACAGTGGCCTGCCACTCTCCCCAACCCTCACTTGGAGCCCTCCACTCTGGCTACCGGGGGGTTCAGTTTTCAAGCCCATTTGATCCTTGGATGAACCTGCCAATAAGAGCCCATGACCATGATGAGCTTTGTGATGTGGGTCCTGTCCACTGAGAACCACCAAGTGGCTGCACAAGACCACCAGACCAGAGCAGCCACCAGACGATAAGGTCTTGCAGACAACACAGCCCCAGGTCTAGACTGGCATTGGAGAGCTGGACGTGAAAAGCTCCATAACCTACTGCTGGGACACTCTGACCCAAGGGAGTGCAGCTGAGTAATCACGTCTCCTCACCTGATTCCTGCACCCTGCTCAGGTTTGCAGCAGGTGCGACTGGGTAACACAGAGCTCTCTTTGTGCCCTCAGATGCTGAATTCCCCTGTGGAATCAGCTTGTTCTCCTAAGGGGAGCTTTGGAAAAGGCTGCAGGGCAGAATTTTTGCTGACCTCACACATAATACAGAAAAGGCAGTTTTAAAAGCAGGTCTGGTCTTCAGAGTCTGTGCTACATTAATAACCCAAGTTCTGTACCATAAAAAAGAAATGAACATTAAACGTACCCTCGTAAAGTGTCTTGGCCTCTTCTTCTCACTCTGTTTGTTGGCTGTCTTTCCTCATAGCCTGCAAATCTGTCTGTCTGAAAGTCCCCTTCATATTGGCCCTGGGCTTGTTCCATGTACAAAAGTGCTGTACATCCTAGCATGAACTTGGCCAGCCATAATAACCCCATGATGGCAAGGATTCCTTGATTCCCTCTGCTGCCCTGAAAGCCTCTTCCAGCTGGAGGGGCCCTGCTGCCCTGGTGGAGGATGGATTGTGGCAGCAAACCCTGAAAGCCAGGCTGCCGTCCTGACGGTCCCCTTCTGAGGCTAGAAGCAGAGACAGGACAGAGGAGACACAAGTGTTCTTAAGGGCTTTTACATTTTTAAAATGATCATTCACCCCAGGCCCCCCTTCCCCAGCATTAATAGAGTGAGGTCACAAAATCGCACTGACTTTGGCTCCTTGTGCACAATCCAGCTAACAAGCTCACACACTCATACCACACAAAGACATTGCCAAAGAATTCCTTTCCCAAGAGTTAAGAACGGACAGAGGCTGCTCCCTCTGGATCTCTATGGAGTGGAGATACTCTCTTCCTTCCACTCTGTCCTTCCAGAAACATATTGGAAACATAAAGGGCACCCAATTAGTGCATCAAGTGTAGTTGCAGACATGCCCTGGGGTTTGGTGGCTGCTGGCCTGCGATACCGTGAACGCAGCTCCAGGATTCAGGGCAGCAATGCAAGAAGCAGGGCTATGGGGCCAGAGAAGATGCACTCAGGACAGTGATTTCCCAGGGGAAGCTCTGGCCTCATGTTTGTGGGCCCCCTTGCTCAATTCCCCAGCTCTGCCCTCCCAGCCCCATGTGCCACTCCGACCAGGAGGAGTGGGGGCTGGGATGTGGGAGGGGCATGGGAAGTACACTGCCCTGAAAATAGTGTTCCCAGCTCCTGGGATGCCCTTTGAAATCCCCTCCATTTCCCAGGGGGTGGAGGGGAGTCAAGGAGCCTAGAAGGTGGAGGGGGCTCAGCCCAGTGATGGAGTGGGGAGAAGGGATGAGTATAGAGGATTGCATGGGGCTGAATGACAGATACTCCGCAGGGGTGAGGGAGAGGAGGACAAATGTGATGTGTTAGGGTTGGGCTGGTATTTGTGGGGAGCTCAGTGAGATGGTACCATGTGTTCGGGCCATACAGGGGGCTGGTGTGAGTGCAAGGTCAAGGCTGAAGTACCGCAGGGGATGGGATGACGGGTGGGAGCCTTTGAGCTGGGCCAGGCCTGGGGGAAGTTTGCGTGACTTAGCGTGAAAGGTTGGGAGGGCGATTGTTATGCTGGTGCTGGGGAAAGCAGTAGCAGGCCCTGGATGTCCCTTAGCACCAGCAAGGGGGTAGCTCAGTGGTGGGAACTGCAAACAGGAGGCCAGTGTCAGAGCGTCTGCCCTCAATCCTGGACCGGCTGCCTGGCATCATTGTGTCAACCTATGCTGTGGCCTGTGGGAGCCAAAACCCCAGACAAAGCCCACAGCCCCGGGTCCCAGGGACCCTGCTACTGTCACTTTGCCATGCGTCTGTGTTAGTGAACAAAGTAAAATTGAACCCAGACACCTTCCAACGGGAGGAGACGGGACACTGCCTGGGGAGCCCGCAGAGCGACGAGAGGAGGCTCAGCTCCACTCACTGGGCTGCTCATGTGTGGGGAGGAACTCGGCTCGTGTCACTGGGGCTGTGGTCGGTGGAGCCCATTGGGGGTCACTGGGGGCCATGATCGGGGGAGGGATCCACCTCATGTCACTGAGGCCGTGGTCAGCGGAGCCCATTGGGAGTCACTGGGGGCTGTGGTCGGGGGAGCTAATGGGGGGAGGGACTCAGCTCCTGTCACTGGGGGCCGTGGTCGGGGGAACCCATGGGGGATCACTGGGAGCCATGGGGGGAGGGATCTGACTTGTGTCACTGGGGGCTGTGGTCGGGGGAGCCCATTAAGGGAGGGATCTGGCTTGTGTCATTGGGGGCTGTGGTCAGGGGAGCCCATTGTGGGAGGGATCCAGCTTGTGTCACTGGGAGCCGTGGTCAAGGGGAGGGAGGGATGGAGGGATTAGGCTCGTGTCACCGGGGGCTCTGGACTGGGAGACCCCTGGGCCTGGGGGGAGGGATTCGGCATGTGTCACTGGGGGATGTGGTCAGGGGGACCCAATTGGGGGAAGGATCCAGCTCATGTCACTGGGGGCTGTGGTCGGGGGGAGCCAATGGGGCTCACTGTGGGTCTTGGTCTGGGGGAACCCCTGGGGGGAAGGATTCAGCTCGTGTCACTGGGAGCCGTGGTTGGAGGGTAGGAGAGAGGGAGGGATTCCGTTCATGTCACTGGGGTCAGGGGGAGCCCATGGGGGGAGGGATCTGGATCGTGTCACTGGGGGCCATGGCTGGGGGAGGAAGGAAGGGATCTGGATTGTGTCACTGGGGGCCGTGGTTGGGGGGAGGAAGGGAGTGTCACTGGGGCCTGTGGTCTGAGGAAGCCCATGGGGGGAGAGATTCGGCTCGTGTCACTAGGGGCCGTGGTTGGGGGGAGGGAGGAAGAGAGGGATCTGGATCGTGTAACTGAGGGCCATGGTCTGGGGGAGCCCATGGGGTGAGGGATTTGACTTGTGTCACTGGGGGCCGTGGTCGAGGGAAGGGAGGGAGGGATCTGGATCGTGTCACTGGGGACTGTGGTCGGGGGAAATCATGGGGGGAGGGTTTCAGCTCGTGTCGTTGTGGCCCATGGGGCCCACAGAGATCTCCGGAGTGGCTTTGTTTTGGTGCCAAACATACTGCACACACCCCAGTGCCCATCAAGCCTACAGGGCTGTGCCCAGGGACTGGCACCATGGACTCACAGGGTCTCAGGCAAATGGGGTGGGACAAGCAGGCCCCGGCAGTGGGAGTGTGGCCATCAGCCCTGAGCAAAGCTGCAGCAGGAGCTGAAGAAGGGGAGAAAGGCGCAGACTCTAAGCTAAGGGAGGGCTGTGAGTAATGGGCAGTGTGGGTGCCAGGACCTGGGCCTGGCCTCGGGGATGAGGGTGGAGGTCTGGGTGTATGATAGGGAGTATGGCTGGGCTTGGGCTCAGGGTGCATGAGCTAAGGGTGCATGTGATGGAAGGCAGGGCCGGGGGGTGGCTGACCGGCAGAGTCCATGGGCTGGTCTGATTTGGGCGGGCAAAGTGTGGTAAATTTGAGATGTTTTATCACTGTCCTTACCCATCCCCCCTCCCTCAGCTCCCCCTCAAGGCTCATTCCTTCCCCAACTCTGCTGCCCATTCCCCAATTCCCCTGGCCCTATACTGGCATGTACAGACATTCAGCTGCTCTATTACCCACCCCTTCACTCCAGCATGCTGGAGCTGGGAGCCAGTCCCCAGGAGAGCCAGGGCTTGCAGCCCTCCTCAGAGAAGGAGGGCCAGAGAGCATCTTTCACCCTGAGACCCCAAGTCTTCTCCCAGAGGTTCCCGCTCTCCCCAAAATGCAAATGACTGCTGCTGCTGCTGAGAACGGCACAGCCCTGAGCACTCCTGGGAGGCATAGGGCCCTGAGCTGCCCCTAAAAGTCCCCCAGGCTGTCCCACAGAAGCACTTTCCAATTCCAGCACAGCCCAAAAGCAGGCAAAAAGCAGCACAGACAAGGCAGAAAATGTGTTCAAACCATTCCAAAACTCACAGCTCCAGAGCAGTGTCCTTGATCAGAATTTCTCAGCTCTTGAGGACATGCTTTTTCAGGCTCTAATATTTCAAATTCAGTGAATGAGAAAGACAGAGAGTGGGAAGGAGCAAACTGGGCTGGGAGCAGAGGCAAAGGAAGAGACAAAGAAACTGCCCTCCCTGCAGTGCCTTGCAAAATTCTGCTACTTTGCTACACATGTCTGTCTGCTGAAGGCTAGGATATGATTATCTCCAGCTAGACAAAAGAGCGGTAGTTTTTAGAGCTTTGAAAGTAACACACACATGGAAAAGTGATCACAGAAAGCAAAGATTTTTTTACACTAGGAGGTTTCTAATCTCTCATACAGAGATTTCGGTTGAGGAGATAAGTGACCCCTTTAATCACAGTGAAATTAGAATAACACCAACAATCAATACACAGGCACGTACCCTTGAAAGCGTTAACACTACAGTTCTGCTAAAAGAATATGGAAAAGTAATTTACACCATCTGAAGAGAGTTAAAAAAAGCTCAAAAATTATCTGCACTTCTGAGAAATTCCACCAAACATTCTTTGGAAGAATCAGCATTGACAAAGGAAAAAAAGAGAGAAAGAGAATCAATCATTAAATCTGAGCTAACACAGATTGGCAGATTTGAGGGGAGCAGGAAAGACATTTCAATCTGTGGCATTAAGTGTCAGAACTAAACAGAGGGAAAAATGAAAAAAATAGAAAAAAGGCAGTCGAACAATTGCAAACTAGCTTTGAGATAAAGAGAAAGAAATCAGCCCCTTAGCCACTTAGAGTCTGGATTTAGTCTGAATCTGTTTAAATACCTTTAGGTCCTGGAACTGGTGATGTGCCCAGAGCTCCTTTGTTTAGTGGAGATCTGGGCAGAAAAGAAGGGAATAAAGCCCTCACCCCTGAAGGAAAGAAAAAAGGTACAGCCTAATCCAGATTGGAGAGGGGGAGGGCCTTGTTGCGGGAGAAGGGGTGCAGGAGGAGTGGGAGGAACAGGAGAACAACCCTACTGCATTCTTGAGCCAAAAGTTTTTCACTTCAAGGAGGGGTAGGGGGGAGAGGTTGGGTTTAGCAAGAGACATTTGAATGCAGACATGATTATCACCTAACCATTCCTTGTGTGCTGAGGACCCATTCGGTTCACTTCATTGCTGAACACACTCAGTTCAGCTCCATGGACTGGCTGCTGGTCCCAGCTTTAGGCAGGAGCAGCAGGAGGCAGAAGAAAATTAATAACAATGACTTTCACATCAAAAAACTCAGGGGGAAAGAATCCACTCACAATTTTGGGGTGACTTGTTGCTTTTTTTTTAATAAAAGTGAGTGAAAGTAGAAAGTAAAAGAGACTTTTCCTGCCAGATGTTTTACTGCAATTGATCAGGGATAATCAGGGAAGGGCAGGCGGGTTGGAGGGAAGTGATCCAGCTCAGAGATATCAGACCCAAAAGTCACACTGGCCGCCCCCTCCACCTTCCCCCAAAACAATTTTTGAGATTTCAAAATGTTGTATTACCTTAATTATTTTAATTAACTAATTAAAAATAGTATTTTGATGGTTTTAAAATTAGATCTTTCTTTTCATCACACACCAGTTCATGATCTGGTTTTGCTCACAGTGCATAATGGATGTGTTTCCTCTCCATCTTGTTTCAATAATTATTATTGATGCCTTCTCTTGAAAAGAAAAATAAAAAGCATATGCACACAGACATACACACCCCTGACTCGTTTCATGTATGCCTCTGCACACCCTGGGTATTTCCAGGAATTAGACAACACCAATACTACGTAGCCAGGAAATACCAGAAATCTCCCCAGAAAGCCCAATACAGGCCAGGTTCCAGGCCAAAGAGGTTCTGATAAACTCCAGAAAAACAGCTGAGTGTTGGATGTCTAACTGAACTGAACCAAAAGGAGCCCTAAAAACTTGCCTACAAAGCACACAGTGATGTGAGGGGCTTTCTATTGTCCTAAGAGCACATCTGCCCCCGATCTGTTACCCTTTTACACCCTGTATACAGAGTTCAGATGCAAACTTTGGATCAATGCACAGAGGTGTCAGAATTCTCTGACAAACCCCAGGCAGACTGGGTGACTGCTGCTTCTTTTGCCTTCTTCTGCCTCTATTTGAAATGTCCTTGCTGTCTCCTTTGTTCTTTTCTCTCCCAGTAATCAGCCCCCTGCCAGCTTTACAGAAGTCAAAATGATGCTTAGCCTAATTAACAGCAAACTTGGGGGAGAGAGGGGGACAGACAGACCCAATTCCCAGGAGCACTCAGCAATGGGGCAGATCATGGAATGTTTTTCTCGCTTTACAGGGTCTTAGACCTCTTGTTGGGGGCCCGATCCTGCAAACTTTATTGCCACTGAAGTTAATGGGAGCTTTGCTTGAGGAAGAACAGCAGGATTGGGCCATAATGCTATGCAGTGTGATAGTGGAGGGACAAGGGATTGAATGTTTCTTTTTCTCAAGGGCTAAGAAAATTAGGACCAATTGCAGGAGATTCTCTACTCTATTCTGTTCTATTCTATTCTGGTTCTTACACTGTGTCCATCACCATGGTTTTGAGATTTTTAAAGGTATAAAAGCATCTAAAGATGCAGATAGATGCCTAGAATAATTTTCAGAAGTTCCCAGGCACCCAATTCCCAGAGAAATCAATGTGAGTTAGACACCTAGGGCACTTCTGGAAAGCCCACTAAGTGCCTATCTGCATCTTCAGACATCTAAATACCTTTGAAAACCGAGCCTTAAGGGCCTGGATTAAGCAAGGTCACTAGCATTTGTGATGTGTGGTTTTTCTTCCCTCTCCTTCCTCTTACCAGGGGGAGAATTGCCTGTGGACTTGTAATTAATTAATTGTCTTTTTAACATTGTTTAAAAATGCCTGCCTTGCTGTTCATTTGGAGTAGAGACAGCAAGAGAAGTTCTGTGCCTTGCAATGGAAGATGGCGACTCCTGTGTGTCGCCTATGCTAGAATCCAACACTATGTGATGTCTCTGTTAATTTACATTTAACCAATCTCTAAAACCAAGCATGTTAAATTGACACTTTTCTGTCTGAGGAGTTTCTTCCAGTGCCAGACAGTGAGATTCAGCCCTATACATAGCAGGAATGTATTTTTCTTTACATTTCAGTATGGATGGTTAAGAAATATTTTAATCCATCTAACATATTCAGATCTCCCTGTACACTTTTGTTTTAGCTTGTTGCCTGCTTTTCTACACTAAAGCTTTTCAGCACAACTGTTTGCGGTTATAGCACAGTAAACACCAGAACATGGGCATCCCAGCAAGACAGCAAAGCTTGTTCAACCCTCCCACTATCCATCACAGGGCAAGGACTGGTCATCAAATGCTTATTACCGGCAGCATGGAATTGCTACCATTTGTGTATATTTTTCTAAATCCCCATCTGTTCCTCCAGATGATGTGCTGTTTGGTGCATTTGGGTTGGTGTTGTTTGCAATACATCAGAATCACAGCTCAGCATTTGGGAGGTTGTTGTTTGCAATAAGTTATACCCCAGAATCACAACTACAACCAGACACAGTGCGAAAGGTAAACAAAGACCTAAAGCATGTTATCGACCTCTGATGTTTGCATCCAACTTAAATTTATAGCAGGACAGGAGCTGGGGGAGGGACCAGGAGGGTAGCACCAACTTTCTCTCAACTCTTTTCCCACTGGGGAGTGGTGGGGGCATATCCCAATCACCTCTTTCCCCATCCTAAGCCCTGAGTGACACTCAGTCCCCGCAACTGTATCAGGAAATGAGGCAGACTTGCCAACCTCTACAGTTCCTCTCCCCTGACAAATTTCTGCCCTTGGGGAACCTTGAACAGTTCATTTTAAAATTTGGCCACTTGCTACTCATAAGCTTGATGGCAAGATTTATCCCAAAACTGTCCCTTTGTGCTGCATTGCCATGGACACCCCATACAAAACTATCCCGGACAATTAAATAGAAAGTAACCTCATAGTTTCCTAGATTCCAAGGCCAGAAGGGACCACTGTGATCATCTAGTCTGCCCTCCTGTATAGCACAGGCCAGAGAACTGCCCTAAAATAATTCCTAGAACATACCTTTGAGAAAAAGCATCTAATCTTGATTCAAAAATTGTCTGTAAGGGAAAATCCACCATGACCCTTGGAAAATTGTTCCAATGGTTAATTACTCTAACTGCTAAACATTCACACCTCATTTCCAGTCTGAATTTGCTTCAACTTCTAACCATTGGATCATGTTAGACCTTTCTCTGCTAGACTGAAGAGCCCATTCTTAAATATGTGTTCCTCAGGTAGGTACTTGTAGTCTGTAATCAAGTCACCCCTTAGATTTCTCTTTGTTAAGCTAAGCAGATTGAGCTCCTGGAGTCTGTCACTCTAAGGCACCTTTTCTAATCCTTTAAGCATTCTTCTGGTTCTTCTTTGAACCCTCTCCAATTAATCAACATCCTTCTTGAATTGTGAGCACCAGAACTGGACACAGTATTCCAGTAGCCAGGCACCCATGCCAAATACAGAGGTAAAATAACCTCTCTACTCTTACTTGAGATTCCCCTGCACATGCAGCACAGGATCGCATTAGTCCTTTGGGCCACAGTGTTGCACTGGGAGCTCATGTTCAGCTGATTATCCACTGTGACCCCCAAATCGTTTTCAATGTCACTGCTCTCCAGGATGAAGTTCCCACTCCTGTAAGTATGGCCTACAGTCTTTGTTCCTAGATGTATAACTTTACGTTTAACCACATTAAAACGCATATTGTTTGCTTGCATCATCTTACCAAACAAACCAGAACACTCTGTATCAGTGATCTGTGCTTTCAGTATTTACACTCTCCCAGTGTTTGTGTCAGTGATGATTTTATGTCCTCTTCCAGGTCACTAACAAAACTATTAAATAGTGTAGGGCCAATAATGATCCCTGTGGGACCCCACTAGAAACACACCCCTTCGATGATGGATCCCCCATTTACAATGACATATTGAGAACTATCAGCTAGCCAGTTTTTAATCCATTTAATGTAGTCATGTTAATTTTATATCTATCTAGTTTTTAATCAAAATGTCGTGCAGTACCAAGTCAAATGCTTACAGAAGTCTAAGTGTATTACTGTAGCACTAAGCACCTCTCTATTCACACCCTGCACACTATAATAATCTTTGTACAAAATATACCTTGTGAGGTATCATTTGAAAGCTAATAACTCACTGATCACTAATATTTTTGAATGATGTATGTATGCAGTGGGTTTTAAAAGTTATGAATATATGTTAATTATGTGTCATGGGGTTCGGGGTGCAATCAAGACCAGTGAGAGGTTGTGTCACCACTTGCCCTGCAACCCCAAGGCCTTACAATGATTTACTACCATACGTCCCAGCCTGGGATGCTCAAAACCAGCCTACAAGCATGCCGGTCATACCCTGATCTCTGGTTTACACTACAAACTTATGCTGGTACAACTACGTCACTCAGGGGTGTGGAAAATCCACAAAAAAAGCATAGACAAGCCCTAAGTGTGTGTGTGCTACACAGCCCTGTCCATCAGCTCTGACCCCGGCAGCCTGTCTGCAGCCCCACAGCCTCACTCTTGCTTCCATCAGCCTTGGTTACAACCAGCAGGGTGACCCCAACACACGCCCAGGCCCGAATTTTCCCGAAACGGTGTGTTCTGTAATGGCCAGCCCTTTTCTGGACAGTTCAGAGACAATAAGCTTCATTTGTTCCTCTAAAGACACAGAAGCACACAACAGCTTATTAATTTAACTGGAGTATATACACCCATCCCTTTAAATACTGCACTGAGATGGTTTATATTAATAGTAAAATAAGTTTATTAACAATAGGACATAGGTTAAGTGATGGTTAGTAAAAGAAACAAAGTTAGAAAGGGTTACAAGCAAATAAAAGTGAAAAAGTGCACCTAGACATCTACAACTTAATCTAGCAAGGTTCAAGCTTTGTTCAAGATGGTTTCTCACATATATTCAGTTTCCGAGACTTCAACCCTCGCTTTAGTTAAAGGACTCATCTTTCTCAGCTTTTCAAAAACTCTGTTCCCATGTGTCTGTCTAGTGATGGATGCCAAAGATGGCTTCTGTCTTTGCTTATATCTTCCAAAGTTCAATTACTTTATTTCAAGAGGTAGGATGTTTTCCCCTTCCTGTGGGCTTTCTGTGTAAATGGATCATCCATTGTTTCTGGGCACACCTTGCTTAATTTCACTGGAGACAGGTGATAGCTGCCTTCCCTCCATTATGGGTGAAAGCCTGTCTCTCCCTTTGTTTGGCCACAGACTGGAAGCTTAATATCATTAAGTATTCATATTTCCTCATATAGTGGTAATACAGACATTTCACAAAATATATGTGTCATTAGCTTTCCGATAAGACCTCACTCTATACACTTTTATAATACAGCAGGAACGAGCAAACTTTTTGGCGGGAGGACCGTATCAGGTTTTCGAAATTGTACGGAGGGCTGGTTAGGGGAGGGGGTCATGGCCTGATCCCCACCTCCTATCCGCCCCCCCCCCGGGGACTCCTGCCCCATCCAACCCTCCCTCCCCCATTCCCTGATGGCTCCCCCCGGGACCCCTGTCCCATCCACACACCCCCGCTCCCTGTCCCCTGACCGCCCCCAGACCCCTGCCCCTAACTGCCCCCCACTGCTCCATCCAACCCCTCCTCTCATTCCTGACTGCCCCCCCGGGACCCCTGCCCCATCCAACCACCTCTTCTCCCTATCCCCTGACTGCCCCCTGAACCCCTGCCCCTGACTGCCCCCTGCCACCCCATCCAACTCCCCCTCCTTCCTGACTGCCCCCCAGGACCCCTGCCCCCATTCAACCCTCTGTTCCTGCCCCAATCCCTATCCACACCCCCGGCCTCTGACCACCACCCCGAACTCCCCTGCCCTCTATCCAACCCCTCCCCGCCCCTCTCCCTGCCCCCTTACTGCGCTGCCTGGAGCACCGGTGGCTGGTGGTGCTACAGCCACGCCGCCCAGCCGGAGCTGGGCCACGCCGCCATGTAGCACAGAGACCGTGTCAGGCCGGGCTCTGCAGCTGCGCTGCCCCAGGAGCTCAAAGCCCCACTGCCCAGAGCATTGCGGTGGAGCGGGCTGAGGCTGCGAGGGAAGGGGGAATAATAGGGGAGGGGCCGGAGGCGAGCCTCCCGGGGCAGGAGCTCAGGGGCAGGGCAGGAGGGTCCTGCAGGCCGGATGTGGCCCACGGGCCGTAGTTTGCCCACCTCAATATTGTATATAACCAGTAAAGGAGGACTTGTGGCACCTTAGAGACTAACAAATTTATTTAAGCATAAGCTTTCGTGAGCTACAGCTCACTTCATCGGATGCATCAGCTGTAGCTCACGAAAGCTTATGCTCAGATAAATTTGTTAGTCTCTAAGGTGCCACAAGTCCTCCTTTTCTTTTTGTGAATACAGACTAACATGGCTGCTACTCTGAAACCTGTCATTGTATACAACCAGTTGATTCAACTGCTTATCACTTGAGGTTCAGCCCTCTTCCCTCCCCCCCCCCCCGCCTTTACAGACCAGTAAACCTTTTAAATGAATCCTACTGCTCTTAGCAGATCCTGTGCCACAGTACCATATAATTGTGCCTCAGTTTCACTCACCAGAACAGTAAAGATTTGTCACTCCCTAAGGCATTAAACCAGGCCTTTGACTATTCTGAGTCTGCCCTGCTCCCATCAGAGTTGTGGCCCACAGCTACCATCAGCTGTGCCAGTGTCTTTCCGCACTCAGCAGTTTTTGTGCCACAGCAATGTCCAGCTGTGCCTCAGTTTCCCCATTTTTGGTGGCATTCTGGCCCACAGCTTTCCTAGCTGTGCCAGAGTCTTCACCTCATCCAGCAGTTCTTGGGCCACAGCACCTTCCAGCTGTGCCACAGACAAAGGCCACACTGACTCAGGTTTACCCCCTCGACCAATGAGTCTGGCCATGGCAGGAGTGTATCTGAGCCCTCAGGATCAACCCTGTTACATCATTACAGAGAATAACACATCAAGAAAGACACTTCCCACAGTCAGACCCACAGAATGACCTTTAGTGTCCATAATGCCTCAGGCTACAGACAGAGTGATGGGGTCCATTATACCCACATCCGGTTATCCACTAGCCCCTCATCAGGCACACCGGTTTGTCCTCCCTCCTGGGTCCCATAGCCATGATTCATCTTCTGTCTGAGCTGCCTGTGTGTGTCCTGGTCAGCAAGCTTCTATTGCTCCAGCACTGCCTTCCCACTCAGGTGTGTCTACACTCAAAACTTAAAACGCCCTGGGAATTACTGCGGGGTGCATGTCCACGCTACCCTCCTTGTGACAGTGGTGCACATCCTCATCAGGAATGCTTCCACTGACCTAAGAGAGGCAGTGTGAGGAGTTGACAGCCTGGTGTCTCAGCTCTGCTGGCAGCTCCCTGCTGCCAGCCAGGCTGCCCCACAGGCTCCCGGGCTCTCGGCGAGCTGCCCTCCCCCCCCCCTCAGCTCCTCGTTGCCTGCTGGGAGCAGGGTCCAGCCGCCCAGGGCTTCTTACCTCCCCATTTCCTTCCTGGAGTGCAGGGGAAGCCGTTTGGGCTTCTCTCCCTTGCTCCCAGCTGGGAGCAGAATCTAGCTGCCCGTGACTCCCAGCCAGAAGCGGGAGCCAGATGGCCAGTTCTCCAGGTGAGTGGGGGCCAGCTGGGCTCTAGCTGCCCAGCTTTCTTGTCAATTTCATGGCTCCAATTGACATGAGAGCTAGCAGCCAAGTAAGTGACACAATGTTGACACAGACACTGTCACCCTAACTACACAGACATAAGCCCTATGCTTCTCATGGAGGTGGGGTTATTATGTCAGTGTAGTAGGGCACTTACGTTGGTGGGAGGAAGGCTGTAGTGTAGATACTGTCATAATTAGGTCAACGTAAAGTGTAGTGTAGATCAGGCCTTAGACACGTCCTCCAGCTGTATCCATCTCTCCTCCCTGAGCAGCCTTTCCCATTGCAGCCTCTCCAGCTCTGCACCTTGCGCCACTGCTGCTGGACCATCTGGGGAACGGTCTGCTTGGTCCCCTGTATGTCCTGTAGGAGAAAAAGAGACCCCTTCTGGTCCCAGTTTGGAGCAGGTGCCCCATTCTGGCTCAGGGCATCTGTGTACAGCATGGCCACTAGCTCCGATTGCTTCTGATCAGCTGCTGACAGACGACACTGTGCACACAGCTCTGCTAGCTGCTTTTTGGTGAACTCAGCATCTGCTTCTTTGCTCCTCCTGCCTTTGCTGCTTCTGACTCATCTTCACACTTCCTTTGTTCTATTTCCCTGGCCCCAAATAAACAAACAGAAAATAATAAAACTACCCTTTCTTTGACCGTTCCTGGCCTTTTCACTTGAGAATCAATTAAAAGTATTTCACTAGTGCTTAAAGTGTAAACCTCTATTAAAACCGCAAGCTGTGTGTAAATCCTGCCAACTGCACCACTGTTATGGGGCTCAGGGTGCAATCCAGACCAGTCAGATTGTGTCACCACTTGCCCTGCAACCACAAGCCAAGCATTACAGTAGCAAAGCATTGTAAGGCACCGAGGGTTGCAGGGCAAGTGATGACACAACCTCTCAGTGGTCTGGTTTTAGGGTGACCAGATGTCCTGATTTTATAGTGACAGTCCTGATTTTTGGGTCTTTTTCTTATATAGGTTCCTATTACCCCCCCCCCCCGTCCTGATTTTTCACACTTGCTGTCTGGTCACCCTATGTGGTTTGCACCCTAAACTCTGTGACAATTATATCAACATTAGTACCTTTATCAACCAAACTTGTAATCTCATTATTTCCATAGGTTTGTTGTGTCCTCCTATGGTTTCCAATAGAGAAACCACAGAATTTCTACAGGGTACTTAAAAACCCCACAGAAGCGAGATTATTCCATATTAAATTCTTTAGGTTTTTACAGTAATTTCTGTAGAACCCTGATGAACTACTATGAACTCTCTTGATTTCATTTGTATTATATTCTATAGCACAGTGTTACTGTGGCTTTAAGAGAATTAATAGAAGCTCCAGAGTGTGGGAGCGGTTGGTTTTAGGTTAGACTGACAGATTGACCTGAGTTAAGAGGCTCTGTCTATATGTTAACTATGCATCTAATAAAGACTGTTATTAACTTATTAGCAATTAAGTATTAATAAGGCTAGTGGATTACATGAATATAAAACAGCACATGGCCCCAGGAGTGAGGGAAGTGGTAAAAAGAACTGGAAGAAATTAAAAAAATTAAGGTAAAAGTTAATCGGAAATAAAAAGCAAGTTTGAATGAAATAAGATGGATCAATTAAGAGTTCCCATAATGACAAAAATGTCAAGAAATGCTGCAGAAAATCAAAAAAGGTTTAAACAAGAATTTGATTGATTTTTGAGGGCTTTGGGATCTACTCATAAGGAAGATGAACAAAAGATTGCCACCTTTTTGAATATTGCAGGTACGGAAGCAATTTCATTATATAATTCATTTGATCTTAGTGTTAGAGAATGAGCTGACTATGAGTTTGTCTTAAAAAAATCAGAGGAATACTGTTTAACAAAAATAAATGAACATTTTAAAAGATTTCAGTTTCACTAAACTTGGAAGAGAGGTAGATATGCTGGAGGGTAGGGATAGGATACAGAGGGACCTAGACAAATGAGAGGATTGGGCCAAAAGAAATCTGATGAAGTTCAACAAGGACAAGTGCAGAGTCCTGCACTTAGGAGGGAAGAAATCCCATGCACCGCTACAGACTAGGGACCGAATGGCTCGGCAGCAGTTCTGCAGAAAAGGACCTAGGGGTTACAGTGAACAAGAAGCTGGATATGAGTCAACAGTGTGCCCTTGTTGCCAAGAAGGCCAATGGCATTTTGGGATGTATAAGTAGGGGCATTACCAGCAGATCGAGGGACGTGATCGTTCCCCTCGATTTGACATTGGTGAGGCCTCATCTGGAGTATTGTGTCCAGTTTTGCTCCCAACACTACAAGAAAGATGTGGAAAAATTGGAAAGAGTCCAGTGGAGGGCAACAAAAATGATTAGGGGGCTGGAACACATGACTTATGAGGAGAGGCTGAGGGAACTGGGATTGTTTAGTCTGCAAAAGAGAAGAATGAGGGGGGATTTGATAGCTGCTTTCAACTACCTGAAAGGGGGTTCCAAAGAGGATGGATCTAGACTGTTCTCAGTGATAGCAGATGACAGAACAAGGATCGATGGTCTCAAGTTGCAGTGGGGGAGGTCTAGGTTGGATATTAGGAAAAACTGTTTCACTAGGAGGGTGGTGAAGCACTGGAATGGGTTATTGAGGGAAGTGGTGGAATTTCCTTCCTTAGAAGTTTTTAAGGTCAGGTTTGACAAAGCCCTGGCTGGGATGATTTAGTTGGGGATTGGTCCTGCTTTGAGCAGGGGGTTGGACTAGATGACCTCCTGAGGTCCGTTCCAACTCTGATATTCTATGATTCTATGATTCTATAATCTAAAGCAAAAGACACAGGATTAAAATTTAAAAAAAAAATATGTAAATTAATGCTTCTAGGAAAAGAGCTGAGCAGTCAGGGATTCACATTGAGCTGCAATGAATACAAACTATTGATAATATTGTTTACCCCAAAGAGTAGGAGTCATTAGACATTTTTGGATATGGTTAAATTTGTACCTAACTTAGTAGAAAAAAACTCCCAACAAATTTAAGGGCTTTTGCTTTGTAAAAATAACAAGTGGGAATGGGACTGGCAATGTCAACATGAATTTAAGCATCTAAAGTAATTAATAAAAACAGCACCAGTATTAAAACTATTTGATACTAACAGATCCAAACAAGGCGTCGGAGCAGTTCTATTAGAAAAGTGCGATGACCTAACAAAACCAGTTGCTTATGCATCTAGGCTAATGTCAGCAATAGAATGGCAATATTCTCAAATAGAAAAAGAGGCTCTGGCATTGAATTCTGCATGCAAAAAAGTGACAAATTTCTATATGATAGCTCTGTACTGGCAGAAATGGATCATAAACCATTAGTTAATATTTCAAAAGGAAACATGTTACAACAGTAACAATTACAAAGATTATTTTTTCAATTATATGATTTAAAATGAGAATATCAGCCAGGCAAATCATTAATTGTTGCTGATACTCTTTCTAGATTAGAGTTTATGATGTAACCAATGTAGTTGAAGAAGATAATGTGGTACAATTAGTTCCTATATCAGGAAGAGTATAGGAAGAAATTGTACAAGCAACTAGACAGGATGAGAATTTAGAAAGGGTTATTACAACTATTGAAAAGATACAATAAAAATGATACCAAAGCCATATAGTCAATTTATTCAAGATTTATCAGTAATTGAAGGAATTCTGTTTAAAAGTAATAGACTAGTAATTCCTTTATGGCTAACAACGGAGATGTTGAAATGCATACATGAGGTTTAGATGTAGAAAAATGTAAACATAGAGCAAGAGCAGTTCTGTAATGGCCACAAATAAACAAAATATATAGAATTATATAAAAGAATGTGACATATGTCAAAAGTATAGAAATGCTTGTTCTAAAAAAGAATTTAAAAGAAAGATTTGGTGTGAGTGTGGCTTTAAGCGAATGCATAGAACACCCAGGGTGTGGGAGCTGACAGTGGGAGGAGGCTACTGGTTTTAGGTTAGACTGACTGATTGACCTGAGTTAAGATCCTCTGTCTATGTTAACTGTGTATCTAATAACAGGTTTCAGAGTAGCAGCCGTGTTAGTCTGTATTCGCAAAAAGAAAAGGAGTACTTGTGGCACCTTAGAGACTAACAAATTTATTAGAGCATACGCTTTCGTGAGTGAGCTGTAGCTCACGAAAGCTTATGCTCTAATAAATTTGTTAGTCTCTAAGGTGCCACAAGTACTCCTTTTCTTTTTGTGTATCTAATAAAGACTGTTGTTAAGTTACCAGCAATGAATTATTGTTAAGACTAATAGATTACTTGAATATAGAACAACACCCATGGGGCTTTCCAATAAGGATATTAGAGAGACAAGGTAGGTGAGATAATATCTTTTATTGAACCAACTTCTGTTTGGGGGGAGATACAAACTTTCAGGAGCCACAGAGAGCTCTTCTTCAGCTCTAGCTCTGGTGTAAGTGCGAAAGTTTGTCTGTCTCACCAACAGAAGTTGGTCCAATAATAGCTATTCCCTCACCCACCATATGTCTCTAATATCCTGGGACCAAGGCTGCAGTTACACTGTATATATACCATAAGGCTACTGACAGATCTGGAAGTGGATGGGGTGTCCATATTCTTAGCTCTGCCAGACACAGGTCAGTGTTCCACCATAACACATGTATCGAGTGCTATAGATTGGCCGCTTTATTGAGTGTTTCAGAGTAGCAGCCGTGTTAGTCTTTATCCGCAAAAAGAAAAGGAGTACTTGTGGCACCTTAGAGACTAACAAATTTATTTGAGCATAAGCTTTTGTGAGCTTTTGAACTGTAGCTCACGAAAGCTTATGCTCAAATAAATTTGTTAGTCTCTAAGGTGCTACAAGTACTCCTTTTCTTTTTACTGAGTGTGTTGCTATCCCATGTGCTGTGCTCCAGCTAGCTGTGCGATTACAGACAGGCTTCCTAGCCTTTTCTCCACCATCCACATTATCAGTGACTGTGATTGGAAAGCAATAAACAGTGCGGGGTTAAGATATCTTATTCAAAATATACATGACAAGCCCATACAATACAATGAACAATCCCCTCCCCAGCATTTTTATACCCT
The DNA here is from genome assembly GCF_009764565.3 of Dermochelys coriacea. NCBI lineage: Eukaryota > Metazoa > Chordata > Testudines > Dermochelyidae > Dermochelys > Dermochelys coriacea. The sequence goes on from NC_050092.1 coordinate 2,920,304, forward strand.
AATCAATAAAACTCACCCAGCCCAGCAACACAATATTCCCGATCAACATGGATCAGTGTATTGATTTGTTCATTTGCATCACCTCCACTACCTGAGTGCACAAGCCAATAATACAGCTTCTCTCACCAGAGCTGTCAGCCAAATCATAAAAACCCATTTTTGTCACAAAACCCCTAATAAAAGCTGTGGCAAATAAATGTGCCTGACGTGCTCTGATAACTGCCAAGCGTATTACATATTCTATATGGCAAATATACAAACCATTTGTCAAAGTGCAAATTAACTCATTAAATAATTTCCCCAAATGCCACATGTAGAGCTGCACAAACCTTGACCACTGTGCAATTACCTGTGGTTTAACCCAGTGTACTGTGAGCAGATCTGGGTGCAAGAGTTCAGCAAAATGAAAGATATTCTTATAGGAGTGAGAGGAGGGATAGCTCAGTGGTTTGAGCATTGGCCTGCTAAAACCAGGGTTGTGAGTTCAATCCTTGAGGCGGCCATTTAGGGATCTGGGGCAAAAATTGGGGCTTGGTCTTGCTTTGAGCAGGGGGTTGGACTAGATGAGGTCCCTTCCAACCTTAATATCCTCTGATTTTATGAAGAATGGCCACACTGGGTGAGACCAAAGGTCTATCTAGCCCAGTATCCTGTCTTCTGACAATGGCCAATGCCACACATTGATTGACTATTATTAAAGTAAGCATATTATTAATTAAATGCACTATATATTGCAGGCTGGGCTGGTAGTGCTGCTGGTTATTAAGATTGCCCAACATATCCCTGTATAAAACCCTGATTTCAGTTGCTTATAATTTTGCCAGTCTTTAACCATTCAGGCTGAAATTTTCCATTGTCTGGTGTGTGCCTCAGGATGAATTTTTCTGGAATGCTTCAGCCAAAATGATTCAGCCATTTCCCAGAATGAGGCTGGGGAAAGTACATTGCTAAGAAATGTTAAAAAACACTTTGGTGATCTTTCTTTGAGACGATCTAGTAGCCTCACGTTTTGGAGGAAGGGCTTGAATTTCACCGGGGGGCTTTGGTGGCAAGGATTTACCTTTTGCCACACTTATGAAACTCCACCAAAATTTGACCAAGCCTTTGAAAAATCTGAGTTTGCACATGCTCAGTACAGACTAGAGTTTAGCTAATAAAATCTCAAAAAGATTCCAGCCTTTCCGAGCAGGCTCCAATCCCGCACACAGCTTCTAGTGCTGTGCAGACTGCACATGCACGCTCCCCACATAGCAACTGAGCATGCTCCACCCCAGGGCTATAGGGGTTCAGGATGTTCCCTGTCATTGCTCCTGCTGCCCAGGCTCTTTGTGGGCTGGGCTCTGAGAACAGGGAGCTTGTCTTTTTGCGAATACAGACTAACACGGCTGCTACTCTGAAACCTGTCTCCTCTTGGGCTCTCAGTGACCCTCTGCGGGCAGCCAGAAAGTGAGGGGTAGGAAACCATGTGATCTGAATGCAGATGGGACAAGACTCTAGCCAGAATAGGAGCGGAGTGGGGGGTGTTGGAGGGAGGAAGTCGGGACAAGGAGTGTGGTGAAGCTGAGACTGGGGGAGTGCAACCTGAATTCTGTTGTTCCCTAAATATGAGTGCTTAATTTTGCAATCCTAATGTTCTTTTATTGTCCTTTTGGTGTATAATAATATATTTGTTCACATGATGTTAAGGGTGCACAGTTAAAAGTATGAAAAGTTAAGAAATGTACATTTTCAGATTACTTCTTCAATGTTGGCTCTGAATTGTTGCACACATGAGTATTTTCCATTCCTGTTTTTCTGGTTAAATGGGTAAAAATATATTTCTCTTTTTTGTTAAATGTTTATCAAAAAGAACAGAATTTGCAACAAGGTCAAGCTGAGGCTGTAGAAACCCATACCTTTCATTTCCTGACTGTTTTAGCTGTGCAATCTAAATGACATTTTAACATGAAGTGTCACATGTCACCTCCTGCACCAAGATTACTGGTCATTAAAGATCCTGTGGCAATTTTCCCAGAAGCCAGCCTCAGCGCCCCACGTGTGCAGTCCCATTCCATCCACCTAGAGTACCCCAACTTCCAGCTCTTTATGTGGCAATAGCATTCTTCTCAACCTCCTCCTCCCTTACCTGGAGAGTGAACCAATACCATCTGTACATGTGTTCTAGGCTCCCCTCTTGGAGGTAAAAATTATGGAAAGGGATAAAAACTTTAAAGCCTGACTCTAGAACTCAGCTGCACCAATGACTGCCCGTCTTGTCAACTAGTGCTCGGGAGGCATGGCCTGGACTGTCGACCTACGATTCCTGCAGAGCCAGCCCTGCTCCAAGATATCCTGCTCCTGCCCTGAATGGGGCTTATTGCATGGCACCTGCTTCTCCCCTAGATTCCACCAGAGCTTCTCAAAGGGTCCTGTACTGGAGAATGCAGCACATCTAGGCAGGCAAGGGGGGGTGTGCAGGCTGAGAGTGGCGCTAGAGGAGACACACATTATACTCCCTCAGGTCCCACAGGGCTTAGTCAGAAGAGATGATACAACCTGGAGTGTTGCAAAGTTCCCTGGAAATCCCATGGCAACTGCAACTGAAGGGGGTGCCAGATGCCAGAGCCAGTGTGGAGACACAGAGCTGCATCCTTTAGCATAGGGAGCAGACCCTGCCCACATCCCACAGGGTGCTGTGGGAGAATTCCATGAGGGGTCCATCTCTAGAACCCCATGTCTGCAGCAGAAAGCTCCCTCTGGAGTCGGTGTTTAGCACTGTCTGAGCATTCGTATCTGCTACACGTGGCAGGGGATGTGGAAAGAGGCTGCGGCATATGGAAATACTCAGACATTGTCCAAGCCCCAGTGTTCTGAGCTGAAACTCTTTGAAGACCACCTCACCATTTGAAGATGACCCCTAAGAGCATACTTAGGTGCCCATTGAAGCCTTTCTACTCTCCTACACAGACACATGGATTGTGCCCATAGCAATGAATGCTACTTAGACCAGCCTCTGTGTATTTTACTCTGCTGCCAAACTTCCACTAAAAGTTGTACCTTCCCCATGCAGAGGGGAGTTCCCAGGAGTGTAACTATGATCAGCAATCTCTGGGCATCCAACTATCAAGCACAATACAGAGCAGTACAGCTTAACAACCAAGCCCAGAACAAGCCAACACAAATTAAACACTGTCATAAATACAAAAGGGAAGAGTAAACACCTTTAAAATCCCTCCTGGCCAGAGGAAAAACCCTTTCACCTATAAAGGTTAAGAAGCTAGGATAACCTCGCTGGCACCTGACCAAAATGACCAGTAAGGAGACAAGATACTTTCAAAGCTAGAAGGGGGAGAAACAAAGGCTCTCTCTGTCTGTGTGATGCTTTTGCCGGGAACAGAAAAGAAATGGAGTCTTAGAACTTAGTAAGTAATCTAGCTAGATATGTGTTAGATTCTGTTTTATTTAAATGGCTGATAGAATAAGCTTTGCTGAATGGAATGGATATTCCTGTTTTTGTGTCTTTTTGTAACTTAAGGTTTTGCCTAGAGGGATTCTCTATGTTTTGAATCTGGTTACCCTGTAAGGTATTTACCATCCTGATTTTACAGAGGTGATTCTTTTACTTTTTGTCTTCAATTAAAATTCTTCTTTTAAGAACCTGATTGCTTTTTCATTCTTCTTAAGATCCAAGGGTTTGGGTCTGTGTTCACCTATGCAAATTGGTGAGGATTTTTAATCAAGCCTTCCCCAGGAAAGGGGGTGTAGGGTTTGGGGAGGATTTTGGCGGGAAAGATGTTTTCAAGCGGGCTCTTTCCCTGTTAGATATTTGTTAGACGCTTGGTGGTGGCAGCAATAAAGTCCAAGGGCAAAAGGTAAAATAGTTTGTACCTTGGGGAAGTTTTAACCTAAGCTAGTAAAAATAAGCGTAGGGGGTTTTCATGCAGGTCCCCACATCTGTACCCTAGAGTTCAGAATGTGGAAGAAACCTTGACAAACACACAGAACAACTCTAAGGCAAAATAATCACCTGGACTCTGGACAGAGTTAACGAGCCTTCCTCCATGCTCCAGAGCCCATGAGAACCTGGTAGAGGCAGGATATGAAGGGGGTGTTTTACTCTAGGCATCAGCAGAAAAAGCTTCCCGGTGGGTCTCATGTGGGCACAAGAGGGGAGGGGTCTTTCAGACCATCAGGTCCCAGAGCATTCAGGCCTTTCCCAGGACTCTCTAGTAGGAATCCAGCAGCGTCTGAGCACTGGCATGATGCTTCTGTACTACAGGGGGAGGGGGAGAAAGCAGTGTCTGGCACCAGCTGCAGCAGCTGAGTGAGTTTTGAAGGCAGCCCAGAGAGCTACAGTAACGTAGCCTTGAGGTGACAGCGGCAACAGAGAGGGACAATCACACTGTCCTGCCTCCTGAGGGTTCAGCAGCAAGAAGGATCTCCCCAGCCCTGAGGCTGTGAGTGTGCTGGCAAATGGCAGCCACATGCCCAGAGTGCTGCTACAGGTGCCACGTGGGCCCATTTGTCTAGATATCCCTCCCTAGCTACCATGTCACTTCCTCCTCATCTGGGCTGACCCTCCTCCCTCTGCCTTCCTGCAGCTCTGCCAATGCAAAACATAGTCGGGGTCAGACTGAGTGGAGCTGGATGTCACTGACCTACTGGTCCCACTGGTGCCCACTCACAGTCCTACTGCAGTGACCCAAAACAAGGTGTCGTATGAGAAGGGCCGTGTGGAGGACAGCTGCTGCACGGATCAGTGCCGGCAGCACCTCCACTATCCAGCCCATGGAGAGCACAGCTCCCTTCCCGGAAAGGAAGGAATGAACCCACTGTAAGTCTGTCAAGCTGAGCAAGGCAACTATCGCATAATTCATTACAGTCATGGGACAGGTGAGGGAAAGCCAGGACCAGCCCACGCCAAGGCCAATGAGCCACCCATGGCTCACGCACTGAACATTGCTCATACCAAGCTGCTATATCCTTAGCCTAAGATTTGATGTTCCAGACTCTAGGCAGCCTTTGGTTTTGTTTTTGTGATGGGGCTTAATCCCCAACACCTGCAAAATAAGGCACAGATCCCACTTAGCCCAGCACCTGGAGGGTTGGTGGAGCTGATTAACGAATTGCCTCCTGGCCAGAAGAGGCGGTGCTAGGCCTTGCAGGTAGACTGAGGGAACTGAGGGAGCCCAGTTAAGGAGAGAAGACCCAGGAGAGAGGAGATATTTCACTTTCTCTGTCTGAGAAGGACCTGAGATAGGCTGCAAGGACAGAATTGATCCCTAAGGCAGGCCCAGGAAAGGGGGGCAAGATCCAGCGAGAGACTGAAGAGAAGGCAGGTCTCCCCTATGGAGAGAGACCCCAGGAAGCAAAGCACCCTGGTGTGTGGAGGAGGCCCTGAGTTTGGTTTGTATGTGGAAACAGAAGACTTCAGTAACCCAAGAGGGCTGAAGAATTATTCAGATCTGTGGGGACTCATACGTGATACCCCAGAAGGGGTTTGAACTTCACGTGACTTGGCCAGAGGGCTGAACCACGGACGAGCTGGAACCAGAGGCATGCGGCTTGCAGGAGGTGCTGGAGCTAAAGATACTGGCAACATCATGCAAGGACGGAAGAGGGCGCTACAAGGGTGAGTGTGGCCCACCACAGCTCGGTTTGGATTTCTTTTTATCAGATTCCATACTGATTTCCAAGGGCCTGGAGTGTCACTCTTTCAGACAGGGCCGTGTCACAGCATGGCTTGGAAGGCTCCCTGAGGCTTGAAGAGAAGAGCTGAAGGGGATGCATAGGAAGGCTGGGGGTTCTGTAGCAAGCTCTGCAACGGTTTCCAGAAAGATGATCAGATCTGCTGAGTGTTTTCAGCCTTTCCTATGGTGTCAGAATTGTTCCCTAATTCTGTGCACGTGTCTGGAGCAGCATGTAGTAGGATTCTGGTGTGCCCATGGGAAATGCAATGGAGCAAGAGCTCATTTCCTATGGGAACAATTCAATGGCTGATGCCAGGCCCCAGAATCAGATCTCAAACACCCTCACCAGCACAAGGCAGCAGTGAGGGCAATCAGGGTGCCATGCTCTGCAGACAGTTGCATCCATGGTGTGGGAGTTGAAACCATCAGGCCTCTGGCCTTGCCTCCAAGCTGGTGCTCACTGTTGCGACATTCCTTTTGTTTTCTAGGAGTCTGACTCCACTGAGGAGGGAAACCACAGGGAAATTGTTTCAGTGTGTGCTCTGGATGACAGCAAAGGCACAGGGCTGAGGCAATGATGAATAACATGCAGCTCCACAGCCAAGCCTTTTTTAAAACCCCTTTTATTTCAAACCTAAGGAAAATAACATTTTTTCTCTTTAGCTTGGCAGGCAGCAGCAGCCGTGCTGAGCTCAGGCAAGTCCAGATCAAAGCCAGGCGAAGTCTGCTGCAAACAATCGGGCACTGGACATTTATTAAGATTTGATTCATAAAAAGCCATGCAGTGAGTGCAGTGGGATTTCACTGTGGAAACTTTGACATGGAAACTGCCTGATTTAGAATGAAAATTGCCTCTTTGTGCTGCCAGGAGTAAGGGAATCGCACATTTCCTGTGAAATTTCAATCTTGGTACGAACACCTTTCCCACTGCCCGTACAAGGGCAGATCATGTTTCTAGATGGACTATACGGACAGCCTTCCTCACTACAACCAGGAAGCAGGCATCTTCCTACCTCCCAGATCAGAGGCCAGATGGCAGGGCAAAAAACAGCCAGCCGCACCCTGGTTCCTGCTGTCTCTCCTGCTTAGAGTTCCTCTTCATCTCCCAAGAGTGACCCTCTCTTTGGTGTTCCCTTGACTCTGGTCTGAATGCACAACTGCCCCATGGTACTACACGACCCCCTAGTTGAAAAGTCCTTTTTCTGTTTGAGCAGAACTGCATAGCACAGAAATACTCAGGTCGCAATGGAGACACTGGACCAGAGCCAGGGTCCAGACGAGTTGTGCTCACACAGCCACCTTTCAAATTCTGTGATCCTCAGGGCTCCCTGCAGGCTGAATCTGCCACCAGCTCTAAGTTACACCAGCTAGAATTATTCCTAGGGACGACTGCACTGGCTGGGGGTTTCTGGAGGCCAGTGCACACTGGCCACACCCCAACCCCCATGAATCCCACAACGCCTGCAGGAGGAATTCCCAGGTACCTTACCAATGGAGCAGTGCAAAGGGGGTGGAGCCAGGGACCTGAACCAGACCCACTGTTCATAAGCGATGGGCAAACCAAGAAAGGTTTGGAACTGGCTCAGATACACACCCAGGTTCTGGACACTGCAGACCAGCATCTAGCTCCCATCTTTACCTCATGTTTTCTGCTGCAGACTCTGCTGCTCCCACACCCAACATGAGTGGGGGAGAGGGGAGCACTGGCCTTACCTTAGGATTGGCAGAATATGCTCTATTCCGTCATCAGCTAGCTGCAGTGGCCCCACCTCCGGCCTACTCTTTTGGATAGGCTGATGCGTGCAAGACAAAGACCTGAGGAGTCCCTTGTTCAGAGGCTAGTGGAGGGCTGCAGTCTGTGGCCAGCCCCTCCTTGAGTGTATAAGTGCGGGGAGAGCTCCTTGTGCCTCCCCCCCCATGCATGGCCACATGGGGGCTGGCCACGTTCTCTCCCTCTATGTTCAGCAAAGGTCATGCTGGCCAAGGTGTGAACTGAACCCATTCTCCAGAGTGTGGTAGGAGGTAAAATATCCACATTATTCACCATAATGCAAGCGGACAGGCTAGGAGGAGAAACACATGCAGGGACTGTGCAAGTCCTCCAGACTCATCTAACTCTGAAGTAGTTGCTTAATGCTGGGAAGTTCTGGTTGCATCAAAAGAACCAAGCCACTGCACCGCCATGATTGAGTTATGAGAGGCTGGAAGAGAAACCACAGCAAAGGTACGTTTCCTACCGTAATAATGATTGCCTCATTTTTGATAACGTGATAAGCAAGAACAGCTCAGCTCTGAAATGAGATGCTGGCACCTCGGGATGTTGACAAGCACCTTTGGAATGCTCCCAGTAAAGGCGCCCTGTACAGCGATGTCATGTGGATGCACAAGGGGATGTGAGCTAAGGTGTCACTGACAGTCATAAATCTGACATTTCCTAACTTTCAAATGCTCGACTTTGCAACCTTAACAGTCTGTTAACATATTTTTTTAATATAGTTATTATTTACATTCCAGTAGCACCAGCATCCCAAGTCAAGAACAGGGCTCCATTATGCTGTGTGTGGTACAAACACAGGGTGAAACAATCCCTGCCCTGAAGGGCTTGCAGTGTCAACAGACAAGACAGACAACGGGTGGGAGGGAGATGCGTTGCCTAAGGTCAAACAGCAGGTCAATGGCAGAACCACAAATAGAGCCAGTGCAGTGCCCTAGACACTAGATAACACTGCCTACGTAGTCTACATGATCTTGGAGACCATGTCTAGCATGGCAGCTGGGCAGTAAAATGGGGCAGGTGGCTAGACTGGCATGTGTCTAAAGCAGAACAAGACAAAATGGTGTGGAAAGGAAAATGGCTCACCTTCCCCACAGCAGAGCCAGGGAGAACATAGTGGTAGTGCAGATAGGGTGGAAAGCTGCCAGTTCTCCCATCTGGCCATGCCCTCAGCATGGAGAAGTTCACAGCCTGGAGGGTGTGGCTCCAGTGCTACTGCTCTCCCGATGTGCCTTGTTGATAAAATGGTCCCTTGGGGCCAGAGCCAGCCTGTGTACTTTAAACAGCCCATCAGCTGGAGGCAGGAACCAGAGCCAGAATCAGGGAGCGCAACAGTATTTTTTGCTCCATCCATCCCACTTTGACTGGGCCTCAGACTGAAAAAGCACCACTGAGAATCTAGCCCAGAGAGAATCGCTTGGAAGAGTGACTTTGTGTGTCCTTGTTAGACTTCCCATCCTGATGGGGCGATGAGCCTGATGAGAGGATTAGTTCGCCCAAACAGTCTTAATTCAGAACAACAGAACCTTGAGTAAATTCAAACCACAGTGAACAACAGTCCAGTTCTCCAAGCAAAATTCACATGAGGGTCCAAAGTTCAGACACACGGGGTCCTTTTCTGCCTGAGTTTGGTTAGATGATTTTAGGTCTTTTCCCAAAGTCCTTCCACGTTATCTGTTGGGGGGGGGTCTCTCCTGGAGGTGCTGTGACCCAAGACCTTCTTAATGCAGAGGGGCTACAAGAAGCTCCTCAGTCTGGTCTGTGCATTCTGGTTCACCAAAGAATGTCACATGTGGCCTCAACTAAAAGCTGATGTCACACTGGTCATCGGTAGCATTGTGAAATGTACGTACATGTTTACTGAAACTATGGTCTTAAAGTCTGTCAGAACTGGTCACCCGCAGAGACGAGAGAGGGTTTCTGTCAGACAAGAGACGTTTATTCACCTGTTTACATGCACATTGAGTATTGTGCCATTCACAATGGGTCGCCTATAACCAGTCTGAACTGAATACAAATGAAGGATTGTAAGGACTTCAGAGAAAAAAACCTAACAGGAAGAGAAAAGCAGCGTGTGGCAGCATCCTCTCTGAGGGTTGCACTTTAGAGGTTTGCTTAACTATATTTGGGGGGCAGAGAAGATACCAGGCACTCTTCACTGAGGAAGTAAAAGGACAGTGATTTTGCTTCATGGATAGTGGTCTCAGCCAGGCTTGGCTGAAAACGCTGGAGAGAACTTTGGGTTAGAGCAAACTTTAGACAGGAGATGAACCTGTTAGTGAAGCTTAGTCTCTAGAAAGCCTGTTCTAATTGTGTTTTATATGTAACCCGTGTTTGCAATACTCTCTGTGACTCGAATCTCTGTTTTTTGAGAATAAACGTAGTCGTGTTTTCCCTGTAAGTACAGCTCAGAGTTGTGGGGTTAAGCAAGGTGCTGGCCCTGAGCTGAATCTTACTGCTGGTGAGCTCTGTTCGCTTGGGAACAGCCGGCCTGCTAATTCTGGGAGCAGTCAGTGGAGAAGGGGCTGGACACTGCAGGGACTCCTGGGAGCACTCAAGGGTCGGTGTGTGCCTGTCACTACCTTACAGAGAGAGCGAGGCCTGTGGGGGCCTGGAGGGCAGGGCTTGTGCTGCCAGAGGCGAGTGGTTTCAGGGTACTGAGCCCCCAGCAGGCCCAGACAAGACTGCTTCACATGAAGGGCAGGTGGTGGTGAGGTGCCTCACAACCCATGGTACCCCTGAGGGGCATCACAGGTGGCCAAATCAGTTGCTTCTGTTGCCACAACAGGGGTGAAGGATATGGTTTTGGTGGCACCTAATGCTCATTCCAAGTAGCCAGAGAGTTCTGTGATGAATTTCCATTTCTACTGGACATCCTGTACTATCCAGGAGTCATGTGACATGTTTGTCCATTACTCTCTGAGAGAACAGACAGAAGCAGGACAGGTCTAAACCGGTGGTGTGAATTTTGAAAGTGTCTAAAGTGTTTTTGTCCTGGAGGTTCCCAGAAGGGGCTGATTTTTTATTTTTGAGTTTCCTGTAGAATATTTTTAATCAATTTTTTTTTTGTTTTTGAAATTGATAATTTTTTTTTAATGAAAATTCATAATTTTGTAAAAATTCCCACCAAGCTGACTGATCAAAATTGCCAGTGCAAAAAAACTACTGCAAATAAGGCCCCAAGGCAAACTCCCCTGCAAATCAAAAACAACCTCTGATAAAAGCAAAATGATAAATGAGAAACCAAAAAATGTTTAAAATAAAATTCAGAAAAAAAATCAAGATTTTTTTTCTGAAAATTTCTATTTGCAGAAACAGCCAAGGTTGTTGTGGTGGGTTTTTTGTTTGCTTGTTTGTAACCCAGTTCTACTGGTAGGTGGCAATGGAGCTGGCTTAAATACATTTTCCATACAGCTTGTGTGTTCAAAAGTTTTAGGGAGGGTCAGACCAAATCAGCATACAGCCCCAATTCAGAAAGCACTTGAGTATATGCCTAATTGGAAAGGTGCTTGTGTAGTAGAGATGGAAGTGAGCACATGCTCAGTGCCTTGGTGAACTGAGGCCTATAACATCCAGCTGCTCTCCCTTCTGTATCAGCCGTATGGAAAACATTTGAGTCTTTGAAACATATTTATGTGCATCTTTTACGAAGTCAAGCACCTTACATGCCTCTCCTGCTGCCAGGAGCCCTCTGGAAACTCCTCTGAACTAGTGAGTCACTTTGTTCAGAGTCTGGTCCATTCACAGCAATTTAGTTAACGCCGATCCCAGTATTGGATTTGTCTTCTTGACTTTTTTCATTTTCTTTCTTCCTTGAAGTAAACTTAGTGCTCACAGAAGTCAAGGACTCATGGTACTGGATGCCGCTAAAGCCAGCAACTCTTCTGCTAATGCCCCCTGTGATGGGGCAAGGCCAGATGGCTATAGAAAAGTAGTCTTATTGGGATCCGGGAAGTGGGCGGGCGAGGCCCGTCCACTGCTAAAGGATCCCCCCCAGCCTAAAAGGGGGATCCACAGGACCTAGATGCCCAAAAAATTCTGGGGGACAACTAATAAAATAACAGGGACAGGAGTGCGGTCAAAGGGTCAAAAGAAGGGAACCGGACGGGGACACCGAGCAGAGAACCCCGGACAGCGCCCACTGCTCCTCAAAGGCATCAAGGGAGTCAGAGGACGCTGCCCAGAGGAACTCTGCCCGGATACGTGAACGGACCGAGGATCGGAAATAGGCCCTACAGTCACAGGAGACTCCATCGGCCAACCTCCTCACTCTGGTTTTGTAGATGGCCATTTTAGCTAGGGCCAGGAGGAGGTTGACCAGGAGATCCCGTGACTTTGTGGGGCCACGGATAGGGAGTGCATAAATGAGAAGGTGAGGGGAGAAGTGCAACCAAAAACGTAATAAGATATTGGTGAGGAGCCGGAATAGGGGCTGCAGCCTGGCACACTCCAGGTAGACATGTGCCAGGGTATCCCTCACGCCGCAAAAGGGGCAGGTGTCTGGGATTGTGGTGAACCGCGCCAAGTACACGCCCGTGCTCATGGCTCCGTGAAGGAGCCGCCAACTGACATCCCCGGTGGGCTTTGGGACTAAGATGGAATATAGGCTGGCCCACCGGGGCGCCTCACTCTCCAAAGGTGGCAGGAGGTCCCGCCATTTTGTATCGGGGCGGGACACGAGGGTACCGGCGTGAAGGGTGTGGAGCACGAGCGTGTAGAGATGTTTTCTTGGCGCGGTTTGAAAACAGACCGGCTGCATCTCGTGCAGCCGGCTTCTAGTAAAGGGGTGAAGGGATCGGTTGGGTCCACGGGGCAGGGGTCCAATTAAAAGGTCCGGCGGGCCTGGGGTAGTGGGTGGGCGGGGCGTGCCCTCGTGCAGGACCCGGTCGAGATAAACCCGAGCAGCGGGCGGCAAAGCGGCCTTCACCTCCTGAAGTATGCGTCGGGGAGTACAAGGTCTGGAAAGCCCCATGCGCTGAGCGAAGGTTAGGGGATCCAGCCAGTCTCCCCGGTCATAGTCCAGGAGGTCTCCGACTCTTGTGACCTCTGCCAGGACCAACCTCTGGCGCACTGAGCGGGACTCCGCCACCTGCAAACGGAGCTGGGGGTTGTGTAGCAGGGGCTCCGCGAGGAGATCTGCCCCCTCGGTGGCCGCCACCGACCTGGTCGTTGTAAAGAGTTTCCAGGTCCGGAGGAGGTCCTGGTAGAAGACCGGCAGCCCAGAGAGGTCTCGCGGAAGACCTCTCGGATGGAGATAAAGGAGCTGCCGGTCATATCGGAGCCCTCGGAAGCGGCGCAGGAAGGCGTGCGCCAGTATGCTCCACGCCGGACTACCTGCACCATAAAGGAGCCTCTGCAGGGTCTGGAGACGGAAGACATGGACCTGAGTAAGCAGACATTTTAGGCCCTGCCCTCCCTCCTCCACAGGTAGATGGAGAACCCCTGCAGGGACCCAGTGCAGTCCTGACCAAAAGAACTCCAGAATCGATGTCCGCAGGTTGGTCAGGAAAGTCGGGGCCGGGACCAGGGTGTTGAGCCGGTACCAGAGCATGGACAGGACTAGTTGATTAAGCACTAATGCTCTCCCTCGAAGGGAGAGGCACCGGAGTAGTCCTGTCCATTTCCGGAGCCACTCTATCACCCCGCCCTCTAAATTCTGCCAGTTCTCCGGCGGAGAGGGATGCGTGGCAGAAAGGTAAACGCCCAGATAGAGCAGCGGACCCGTGCTCCATCGGATGGCTTGAAGCGCGGGTGGGAGGGAGCTCACCTGCCGCCAGTCCCCTACCATCAAGCCAGAGCTCTTGACCCAGTTGACCCGTGCAGAGGAGGCTGCTGAATAGATGGCCTGGCAAGCCTCCACCCGCACCCAGTCGCCCAGGTCCTGGACCATGAGGAGCACGTCATCAGCGTACGCCGACAGGACCAGCCGCAGCTCCGGCTCCCTCAGCACCAACCCTGTCAACCTTCTTCGGAGGAGACAGAGGAAGGGCTCGATCGCCAGAGTGTACAGCTGGCCTGAGAGGGGGCACCCCTGCCGTACTCCTCGCCCGAAGTTGACCGGTTCGGGCAGGGTCCAGTTGAGCCTTACCAGACACTCTGCGGAAGCGTACAGCACCCGGAGAAAGTTCACAAACCTGGGTCCGAAGCCAAACGCCTGCAGAGTGCTCAGGAGATACCCGTGATCCATCCTGTCGAACGCCTTCTCCTGATCTAAGGACAGGAGGGCGAACGACAGACCATCCCTACACCCAAGTTCCAATAGGTCCCGGACCAGATAGAGGTTGTCGAAGATGCTGCGGCCCGGGACGGTGTAGGTCTGGTCTGGGTGGACCACGTCCGCCAGCACGGACCCTAGCCTCAGGGAGATGGCTTTTGCCACGATTTTGTAGTCCGTGCTGAGGAGCAAGACGGGACGCCAATTTCGTAAATCGCGGAGGTCCCCCTTCTTCGGCAATAAGGCCAGCACGGCTCGCCTGCACGAAAGAGGGAGGACCCCGCTCTGCAAAGACTCGGCCCAGACGGTGACTAGGTCTGGGCCCAGGACGTCCCAGAACACGCGGTAGAACTCCACGGTCAGCCCGTCCATTCCCGGAGATTTATTGGAGGGCATGCGACGGAGGGCTTCCGAGAACTCGGCCAGAGTGAGGGGCAGCTCTAGCCGGTCTCGGTCGCCCACACTGACCGTCGGGAGCTCCTCCCACAGCACTCTGCAAGCGTTAGGATCGGTCGGCTCCGGGGAGAATAGGCTTGCGTAGAAGGCTCTCGCCCTCTCGCACATCTCCACCAGATCCGTGAGGGGGGTGCCATCTTCTGCCAGTAGGCAGATGATATGTTTCTTAGCCCCCCTCTTTTTTTCCAGGGTGTAGAAGAAGCGGGAGCCGCAATCCATCTCCCGAAGGAGACGGATGCGGGATCGAACAAAGGCACCCCGGGCCCGATGGTCCTCGAGGGTCCGGAGCTCCTCCCGCTTCTCCCGGCACGCTCCGCAGAAGGGTGGATCCTCGGGGCTGGCGGCCAGACGCCTCTCCAGCTCTAAGACCTCCCGTTCCAACTGCTCTATCGCTGCATCCCTCCGTCGGCTGGCGCCCCGGGTGTAGTCACGGCAGAAGAGCCGGGCGCGCACCTTCCCTACGTCCCACCACCGCCGTGCCGAGGGAAAGGCACGCCGCTGCCCTCGCCAGGCCAGTCAGAACTCCCGGAAGGACGCCACGAAGCCCGCATCCTCCAGCAAGCTGTTGTTAAAATGCCAATAGGCCGGCCCCGGCCTCTCCGCGCAGAGGGAGGCTGTCACGGTGGCTATGTGATGGTCAGAAAATGGGGCCGGCCGGATGCTGGAGGAGTGGGTTCGTGTAAGATGAAAGCGTGATAAGTAAATGCGGTCCAACCGGGAGTGGCGCGACCGATGGGCCTCCACCCGGACAAAGGTGAACGTGGAAGTGTCATCTGGGTGGTGGTCGCGCCAGACGTTCACCAGGGAGTGGTGTTCGACTATCTCCTGGAGGACGGCGACGGCGGCCGGGCTCTGCTCGGTTCCCGAGCAGTCCCGTTCCTCAAGGGTGATGTTAAAGTCCCCTCCCAGGACCAGGCACTCCTGAGGATCCAAGGTGCCGAGGAAGGCGGATGCCTGCTGATAGAATTGCAGCCGCTCTGGGCTCGCTGCTGGGGCATAGATGTTGACGAGGTTGACTACGAGCCCCTCCATGCGGACCCGGAGGTGCAGCAGGCGACCCGGCACAGCCTCGGCGACCCCCAGCACCTCGGGCCGTAGGTCGGGGGAGAACAGGGTCGCCACTCCACCCGTATGAACTGTGAGGTGGCTAAAGTAGACCCTGTCCCCCCAATCCAGCCGCCAGCTGTCTTCGGCGGTCGGATCCGTATGGGTCTCCTGCAGGAAAACCACAGAGTACCTCCCCTCTCGAAGGAAGGAGAGCACCTGGGACCTGCGGAGACCCATCCTAAGCCACGGGTGTTCAATGTTGCGATGGTAAAGGGTGCCATGAGGAGGGCTGGGGGGGATCCTCGCCGGCAGGGATGCTCGTGGCTCCCGGCGGGCCGCGTAGCAGTCCGTGACCCACCCCGTAGGTGAGTAAGGAGTCACGGAAGTGGCGGACCCGCTGGTAGGCCGCGGCGCCCTGTCTCCCGGTCCTTTTCCCCTCCCCCATGAGGGCCCTTGCAGCCCGGAGGATTTGATTAAAGTCCCCCCATCGCTGGAGGGAAAGCTGGACTTTGTTGCGGGAGCCACGGACGTCTTCTAGGAACTCCCGCAACTCCTGGATATTGGATATTAGGAAAAACTTTTTCACTAAGAGGGTGGTGAAACACTGGAATGCGTTACCTAGGGAGGTGGTAGAATCTCCTTCCTTAGAGGTTTTTAAGGTCAGGCTTGACAAAGCCCTGGCTAGGATGATTTAACTGGGACTTGGTCCTGCTTTGAGCAGGGGGTTGGACTAGATGACCTTCTGGGGTCCCTTCCAACCCTGATATTCTATGATTCTATGATTCCTCTCGCAGCGCATGGGGGGCTGGGGTTATGGTCTGGTTGCTTCCCGATGGGGCCCTTGGTACAGCCCCCTGGCCCAGCGAGACGGGCAGACAGGGTGCGGACCCCCGACGGGGCTCTTGATGGGTTGACCTGAATGCTGGGGCGATAGGGGGCGGCGGAGGGAGGATAGCAGCCCCTGGTGGGTCGGAACGGGCAAACACAAAGGCCATTCCCTGGGAGTCATCTGTTGGAAAGGGGAAGGAGACTGTCCCAGGGGTGGCAATAATATCTCGGGAGGTGGGCGGGAGAAGGGCAGGGGCAGGGGTAGAGGTGAGATTCTGGGTCGGGAGAGGGCTCTCACCGATGCCGGGCGC
Organism: Dermochelys coriacea; assembly: GCF_009764565.3. Taxonomy (NCBI): domain Eukaryota; kingdom Metazoa; phylum Chordata; order Testudines; family Dermochelyidae; genus Dermochelys; species Dermochelys coriacea. The sequence continues at coordinate 2,936,603 of NC_050092.1, forward strand.
AAGCTGTCTGGTGGATTTGGCAGCCACGGCATCAGGAGGTGGACTTTCTTCTGTAGGATCCTCTCCCGGAAAGGAGGTCGAATGCTCCTCACCAGCGAGGGATGCCCCTGGTGGCTCAGGTTCCAGCCGCGTGGCACTGGCCGTCGCCTCAACTGGCTCGGTGGCTCTCAGCAGGGTGCCCTCTGCAGCTGGGTTGATGGAGGAGTCCAGGGGCTCCTCGGAGGTGGGAGCAGAAGCAATGGTTACGGGGAGGGAGTATGGGGAAAAGGGGGCTGGAAAGAAGTCGCCCAGATCGAGGCCCGCTGGCATAGGATCGTCCTCCCCCTGGGTGACCGGGGTCAGACCCAGGGCCTCGATCTCCTCATATATAGAGGGGAAATTGTTTTCTGCTACCCCGGGATTCTCCCCGCCGGCACCTGACGCGACGGTTACTTCGGGGCACACTGGGGTTTCAAATGGTGCCTCGGGGGTCTTGGAGGGGAGGGACTCCCGTGGAGGGGAGATGCCGCCTTCCAGTGCTGCCACGTCTTCCCCAGCCGGCTCTGGTGGATGGAGCACACCCGTGGGTAGAGCGGAAGGCTCGGCATCGGTGCCCCCCTTCCTGGTCTTCCGGGGGCCTCCGCGTCTGATGGGAGGAGCGGAGCTCGAGCCTTCCGCTTGCCCCGCTTCCCCTGGACTAGGGCCCAGCCCTCCATGGCATCATCCGGGGGCTGGCTAGCAGGGGTTGTGTCAGGGGGCAAAGGCGATGGCTCAGGGACTCGAGGGGGTAACGGTGGGGCAGCACAAGGGAGGGAAGATTCCCCTTGGGGCGGGTCCTCTCCCATGCCCGGCGGTGTCCCTGCCGCACCCTCCTCCACAGGCCCCGCCAGATTGCAAACAGCGGGGGAGGGGTTCTCCCGCTCGTTTGGGCATAGTGCGGGAGGTGCCCCTTGGGCCCGAGCGGGAGCAATGGTGGACTGGGAAGGAGGAGGGGCAGTTTCGGGTGCCGGGCAGCCAGGGGCGTCGGCGATGATGGGGCCGGTGTCCTGCCGGGGCTCAGGTGTCCTGGATGCCCCTCCTTCCCGGGCCAGGGGCAGTCCCTCCGGACGTGCCCCATCGCCCGGCAGAGGTAGCACCGGGCCTCCCCGGTGGAATAATGCACCCTGTAAGGGGTCCCCTGGTAGGGGACTAGGAAGGACCCCTCCAGCGCCTCTCCGTCGCGCGCCGCCGGCGGCAGTTGAAGCTGCACTTGCCGGCGGAAGGAGAGGACGTGACGGAGGGCGGGGTCTTTGCAGCCCAACGGGAGAGGGCTGATGACAGAGATGGGCTTCCCCAAGGCAGAAAGGGCGGGTAACAGGGCAGCATTGGGGAGAAAGGGAGGGACGGAGGTCAGAACCAGGCGGACGCCCAGGTCCTCTAGCGGCTCTAAAGGGATGAACACGCCCCCCACCGCCAGGCCCTTCTCCACCGCCTCCTGGGCGGCGGCCTCCGATGCTAAGAAGAAGACGACCTTGCCATACATTTTGGAGGCCGCCACAATGGCCGTGGGCCCCACCACCCTCGCCAACGCCCGCACATAGGTCTCCACGTGGGGTGAGGCGGGCACCAGGAGGCAACGGACGCCGTGCTTCCTGGTCATGGTGGGAAAGGGGCCCCGGCCGCTATAGATGGTAGCGGAGGCGGTGGGCTGGAGAAATGACGTAGCGGCAGGCGAAGGGGCTGCCGCCACCTGGGCGTATGCTCTGGGGGCCGGGGGAGGGACACCTGCAGAGCTGGTGGAGGGAACAGCGGGGAGGGGCGCCTCAGCTGGAGATGGGGCCGGGGCATCGGGGACAGCCCCTGCCATGGAGGGCCTGGTCTTTTTAGCGGGGCCCTTCCCCTTCTTCTTCCCCTGGCCCTTCCCGCCGGCTGGGGGGACTCCCCCCAAATCTGAGGGGGGGGAGAGATGTGGTAGCAGTGGAGGTCACCCCGGTGCCCGTCGCTGCTGGTGCCCCAGCGGGGGCGATGGCAGATGGTTTGGCAGCGGAGGTAGAAGCTTGGGGGGGTGACAGAGGGGTAGGCGGGGGAGGGGGAGCTTGGGCTGCTGGAGGGGTCTCACCCGTCTCATCCCCCGCCATCATGAACAAGGAGGAAAGGGGGACACCAAAAGGAGGAGGGGAGAGGGGAAGCAGGTCGACCACTCCTCCCCGCTAGGCTGCAGGCAGGGGAGGAGGGCGCCAAAAGGGGTGGGCTGGACGGGGGGCAATCAGGGGCTAAGGGTCAGTCACCAACACAAGGTGGAAATTCCGGCTCCTCTTGGTGCACTATGGGGGGCGGGGATTCAACAACATTGAAGGTGCAGTGAAGAGGGTTGCAACTGAAATGGGGAGTTGCACAAGCGCATGGGAGGGGGCACGGGCACATGGAGCGAGGGGCTAAGCGGTCTGGGGGTAGAACAGGGAAACCAAGGGGCTAGCTTCAGAGACTGGGGCGGGGCAAACAAATGAAGGCTGCAGAAGGAAATGGGCGGGGCAGGCAAACAAACTGAAGCTAGTAAGGGGGGCTGGAGCAAAAGAGGAGGCAAAGCAAGTGGCAAATGGGGCAGGTAGTAAAGGGCAAAGCTGGGGGGTAGGCAGTCCAGGGGGGGCACATGTGCCCATGTGCACTTGCACAAGTCTTTTTTTAGCTTGCTGCTGCTTCTGGCCCAAAGGGTGGAAATAGGGCGTGGCAAGCCAAGCAAGCAGCTGAGTCCAGAGGCAGGAGCTGAGGCAGATGGTATACAGCCAGTGGGGGTGGTGGAGGGGGCAGCGGTGGTAGTAATAGTGGTGGGGTTTGGGGGGGACACACAGATGGATCGGGGGGGCAGCTCCACGCCACACCCCCGGTGTCCCTACAAACACAGTCAAAATCCCCACCACAAGAGCACAGTTTGAAAATTACTCAGTCTTAGGGCCCCCTCCACGGTGGTCTGCAAAGTCTCTAGGTGCTGCCCCACTGGCAGATGATCCTCTTCTTCTCCTCCTCGGGCTTCAGCAGCTCCAGGCAGCGGCCTCTGCAGCAGCAGCAGCTCCAGGAACTCCAGGTTGTAGTCCAGGCAGGCAGAATGGACCCCTCTCAGGTGGTGGTGGTGTCCACAACAGCAGTGGCTGGGGTCCCTCACTCCCCCTCTCTGGGGAGTGGGCTAGTAGCCCCCCCCCCAGGGCTGCAGTTGCAGCAGTAGTAGCACCCAAGAGTGGGGGGTCCAGCAGCCAAGTAGCAGAGCACGGGCGGGGGGGGGTGTCTGGCCCAGCCAGGGGAGCAGCTGGAGCAGCAGGGAGAGCTTAGGGCCTAGTAGCAGCTTTCAACCTCCCTCCAAGCTAGAAGGCTATGGGAGAGGAGAGGGAGAGAGAGAGAGTCGCTCCAAGCTAAACAAATCCCTGGTACCAGGATAAGTAAATGGCAGCTGCTCCAGGTCAATTAAGACACCTGGGGCCAATTAAGATCTTCCCAGAAGGCAGGGAAGATAGCTAGGTTGATTGGGACACCTGAAGCCAATTAGGGGCTAGCTGAAAGTAGTTAAAACCCTCCCAGTTAGTCAGTTGGGCACATGTGTCTGGAGCTGTAAGAGAAAGCCATACTGTTAGAGGAATTGAGCAGTACAAACCATTTCAGGCGCAAGGAAGGAGGCCCTGAGGTATTGGTGAAGTAGATATTGAGGAAGTGGAGGCTGCTGTGGGTAAGTGGCCCAGGGAATTGTACTTGTCTAATTTCCAAAAAGTCAGCTACCATAGCTTCTACTATTAGGATCCCTGGGCTGGAGCCTGGAGTAGACGGCAGGCCTGGGCTCCCCCCTACCCTCCCCGATTAATCACTGAAACTGAGAGACAACAGAGACTGTTTTCAGAGTAGCAGCTGTGTTAGTCTGTATTTGCAAAAAGAAAAGGAGTACTAGCAGCACCTTAGAGACTAACAAATTTATCTGAGCATAAGCTTTCGTGAGCTACAGCTCACTTCATTGGATTCAGATGCATACAGTGGATGCATCCGATGAAGTGAGTTGTAGCTCACGAAAGCTTATGCTCAAATAAATTTGTTAGTCTCTAAGGTGCCACAAGTTCTCCTTTCCTTTTTTTAACAGAGACTGTGCAAGGGAGGGTGGCTTCTCCTCACCTCCCTTGCTGGCTTATGATGAAAATGACTCAGGAGGCTGTGACCCTTGCCTCTGGAGAGAGAAGGGCTACGTGGAGGGTCACAGTGAGCCTCTGAGGCTAGCAAAATCCGCCAGGAAGTGCAGGACCCACGGAGAGAAGGACAGAGCTTTGTCACACACCCCATAGAACTCTGCCAATTCTCCTGGGACCATACTGTGAATAGCAACGGCTGCACCAGCCACAGGCCCCTCCAAACTCTGCCAGTGCACCTGGGACTGTACCGTGGACAGCAACAGGCTCCCCCCAAGCCCTGCCAAGACACCTCTTTACTGGCACAGCCCCTCTGCTGTGCCAGTAATGAGCGCTAACAAAATGGTTTAGCCCTGCAGTGACTCAGCCTCTGCTTCGCGCTGGGCCTGCTACTATGCTGCATGATGCTGCCTTGTTTGGCAGACACGTTTCTCTTGATTGTGGATCCCAAACTCATTTTGCTTCCATCCAGTTGCCTTCCGAATTCCTTCTCCAGAGAGGCAGGAACAGTTAACAAGAGTCCGGTTACTCAGCAACGAAGACCAGCGTTACTTATCTGGAGAACAGAACTTGCCCCCACATGCCAGCGACATGCTTTTATTCAGTGGAGCCTTCCCAGAGGAAAAGACTTGTGAGCTCATCTAGTGTTTCCCCCGCCAATGCTTTGTGCTAGATTTTGTTTTCCTTTCTCAATAGACAAAGCAACTCCAGCTTTCTTGGGACCAGTGGGGCTGCAAAGATTTGTTTCATAAAACTAGGCGATGTCTTGAATTATGCTGCACAAATCAGTCATCACTCAGGAACCCCAGAAAGAGGGATGGGATCCAAACTGACCTGAACCTCGCTGTGAACCTCTCCATACTTCTCCATGTTGGCTGGGACTGGAAGTTCCAAGATGCAGACTATTTCTGGCCTCTCTGAAACCAGAAAATCCAGGAAGTCTCACCCAAAAGGGGGATCTCCTGAGATTGGCAACCCCAGCATGCTGGCTAAGTGCTGGAACTGCTGGCTGGTTAATAGCATGTGTTTGTCAAGTGCTTTGGAAAGGAAATCTAAAGCGCAGGGTATTTGTTTTTTATTGAGTTGTGAAAAGTATTGTACAAAGGCTAAAACAGCACTGGATCCTGCTCCAATCCTAGGTCTCCACCAGCACCGCACTCCACAGGCCCCCAGAAGAGCCCCTCCCAAACACAGCTCATGCCTCTCCCAGCCATGCCTTTGGTAGAAGCCTGAGCAATGGCCCCGGCAATGCGTTCTGAAGACCAAGACTCCTAGGTTCTGACAGATAAGCAGGAGAAGCAAATTCGAACCCAGCTGCCCTCAGCCCCCTCCTGTTTAAATCTGGAGAACATCACCTCATATCTCTAGAGAACGTGCCTCATCCGGGATCTGCCATGGGGAAATGCCTCCCCTTCCTACCCAGCCCCTCCCCCATCCTTCCTTCTCCAGCACCCTGGCAACTCAGCCATCCTCCCTGTCCTGCACACATTAGCATGTCCACTAAACCCTGCAGAATCAGCTCCACCATCTGCCCAGTCATCTCCATTCCCAACTCCAAAACATGCATCCAGGCTGTCTCAGGGTTCAGGGTAAAATTCAGACCATTGAGGAGTTGTACCCCGAGTGTCTCACAATGCCTTGCTGCTGTACCTCCCACCATGGGACACACACAACCAGCCTAGCAGCAAGGAGGTTGCACACTGACTGTGTATGCTAGACAGCCCTGGGCGAACAGCTCTGAGCCCAGCAGCCTGTTTGCACCCCTTCTCTGGCTTCCACCAGCCACGGTTATAACCAACAGGGTGACCCCAACCCACTCCCAGTCCCAAATTTCTCCAAAGCGTGTGCTCTGCTATATCCAGCCCTCTCCTGGACAATACGATTCAGTTGTTCCTCTAAAGATCCAGAAGCACACGACAACTTATTAACTTAACTGGGGTAAATACACACATCCCTTTAAACACCACACTGAGATGGTTTATATTAATAGTAAAATAGGATTGTAGGTGAATGCAAGGATAAGAGATACAATCAAAAAGGGTTACAAGAAAAAGAAAGTGAAAACGCATCTAAAAGTCTAAAACTTAATCTAGCAAGGTACAGGCTTTGTTGCAGATGGTTTCTCACACCAGTCATTTCCCCCACCAGCACTGGCTGACTTTGCCTCAGTCAGGAACTTCCACAAAAGTACAAGGGGTTGGACTAGATGACCTCCTGAGGTGCCTTCCAACCCTGACACTCTATGATTCTATGAAGGTGCCAGCTTTCCATTTTTTCCTAGGGGAAAGATCTTTGCATAAGCAGGTTTCTCACCTATATTCAGTTTCCAGAGTCTTCAGCCTACCCAGCTTGGTTGAACGACCCATCTTTCTCGGCTAGCAAGAGAAAGATGGGTCCTTCCCCTATTTCTGTCTAGTGATGGATACCAAGGATGGCTTCTGTCTTTGCTTATATCTTCCAAAGTTCAATGGCTTGGTTTCAAGAGGCGGGATGACCTCATGCTGTTTTCTCTTCCTGTGGCCCTAAACTGGAAATAACCTCTCAGGACAAACATATGGGTGTCATGATAGCTCAGTGAAAAAATTCTGCCCATTGTGCAATCATAGTTAAAATAACAAACAAAAGTTTAGTATCAGAGCGGGTTGAAAAATTTCTGATGTAACAGTTTTCTGTTATAAAATGTTGATCCGATAAAATTGAAATGTCTCACAGGAATGTATTCATTTAGTTTACATTTTTGATTACATGTTACTCAAACATTTCATTTCAATTAGGTTGACACACTGATAAGGTTGAAATATTTTGTTTCAATGTTATCATTTCTAGTTTTATACTATACTATACTAAACATGTTTGATATGAAACACTTCAACTTTACTGAAAACAAATTTCCCAATTTTTTTCAGAATTTTAATTTCACTGCAAATATTGAAATTCTGGTATTTTTTTCTGATTTGTATGAATGAAAGTAAATTTTGAAATGTCGGAATTTTTCCTAGAATGGAAATTCTGAGTTTCAACCAGTGCTAGATTGTTTAGTTTAGAGGGCAGACAAATAAGAGGGGACATACTCCAGGCACTGGAAATAATGACATTAGAGAGAAGATATACTGTGTGCTCCTATTACTCATACACAAGAATTGAGGTCTTCTAATGAAACTGAAAGGCAACACATTTAAAATTGATTAAGAAAGCCTTTTTTGCACAGCAAACCTGTGGAACTCACTGATACAGGATCAGGGAGGTCAAATGATTAGTAGAGTTCAAAAAAGGGTAATGAGATTAGTCAACATTATACTAGATAGGATTCAGAGTAGCAGCCGTGTTAGTCTGTATTCTCAAAAAGAAAAGGAGTACTTGTGGCACCTTAGAGACTAACAAATTTATTAGAGCATAAGCTTTCGTGAGCTACAGCTCACTTCATCGGATGCATTTGGTGGAAAAAACAGAGTAGAGATTTATATACACACACACAGAGAACATGAAACAATGGGTTTATCATACACACTGTAAGGAGAGTGATCACTTAAGATAAGCCATCACCAACAGCAGGGGGGGGAAGGAGGAAAACCTTTCATGGTGACAAGCAGGTAGGCTAATTCCAGCAGTTAACAAGAATATCAGAGGAACAGTGGGGGGTGGGGTGGGAGGGAGAAATACCATGGGGAAATAGTTTTACTTTGTGTAATGACTCATCCATTCCCAGTCTCTATTCAAGCCTAAGTTAATTGTATCCAGTTTGCAAATTAATTCCAATTCAGCAGTCTCTCGTTGGAGTCTGTTTTTGAAGCTTTTTTGTTGAAGTATAGCCACTCTTAGGTCTGTGATCGAGTGACCAGAGAGATTGAAGTGTTCTCCAACTGGTTTTTGAATGTTATAATTCTTGACGTCTGATTTGTGTCCATTCATTCTTTTACGTAGAGACTGTCCAGTTTGGCCAATGTACATGGCAGAGGGGCATTGCTGGCACATGATGGCATATATCACATTGGTAGATGCGCAGGTGAAGGAGCCTCTGATAGTGTGGCTGATGTGATTAGGCCCTATGATGGTATCCCCTGAATAGATATGTGGACAGAGTTGGCAACGGGCTTTGTTGCAAGGATAGGTTCCTGGGTTAGTGGTTCTGTTGTGTGGTGTGTGGTTGCTGGTGAGTATTTGCTTCAGATTGGGGGGCTGTCTGTAAGCAAGGACTGGTCTGTCTCCCAAGATCTGAGAGAGCGATGGCTCGTCCTTCAGGATAGGTTGTAGATCCTTGATGATGCGTTGGAGGGGTTTTAGTTGGGGGCTGAAGGTGATGGCTAGTGGCGTTCTGTTGTTTTCTTTGTTGGGCCTGTCCTGTAGTAGGTGACTTCTGGGTACTCTTCTGGCTCTGTCAATCTGTTTCTTCACTTCAGCAGGTGGGTACTGTAGTTGTAGGAATGCATGATAGAGATCTTGTAGGTGTTTGTCTCTGTCTGAGGGGTTGGAGCAAATGCGGTTATATCGTAGCGCTTGGCTGTAGACAATGGATCGAGTGGTATGATCTGGATGAAAGCTAGAGGCATGTAGGTAGGAATAGCGGTCAGTAGGTTTCCGATATAGGGTGGTGTTTATATGACCATCGCTTATTAGCATTAGCTTTAGCTTATTAGCTTATTAGCTAAATTTAAATTTAGCTTGAATTTAGCTAAATTTAGCTTATTAGCATTAGCATTAGCTTATTAGCTTATTTCCCCATGGTATTTCTCCCTCCCACCCCACCCCCCACTGTTCCTCTGATATTCTTGTTAACTGCTGGAATTAGCCTACCTGCTTGTCACCATGAAAGGTTTTCCTCCTTCCCCCCCCTGCTGTTGGTGATGGCTTATCTTAAGTGATCACTCTCCTTACAGTGTGTATGATAAACCCATTGTTTCATGTTCTCTGTGTGTGTGTATATAAATCTCTACTCTGTTTTTTCCACCAAATGCATCCGATGAAGTGAGCTGTAGCTCACGAAAGCTTATGCTCTAATAAATTTGTTAGTCTCTAAGGTGCCACAAGTACTCCTTTTCTTTTTTACTAGATAGGATGAAAATTATAGGGGAGTTCAGGGTATGAACCAATCACTAAGAGGATATTTACACTTCAAACTGGGGTTTAATTTCCAGCTGGAAGAGACATACCCATGCTAGGGTTGATTGAACTAGCAAGCTAAAAATAGCAGTGCAGCGCTGAGCGGGTCTAGCTGCCCTGAGTACATCCCCCACATCTCAGCTGGGATCGACCTGGGAAGCTCCTTGAGCTGGGACTCACACCCCTGGCTCAAAGTGTAGACATGTGCTGAGTGACGAGGATTACGAGAAAACTTCCCCATAGGCAGCTTATTCCATAACTGCCTTTGAGATTCTAGCACTCTCTTCTATTGCTTCTCATACTGGTCACTGCCAGAGATAGGATACTAAAGTAGATGGACTGATTTACCTGATCTGATCCCATATAACAATCTCTATGTTCCAAAAAGTGTCCCTATGTCATTACTATCCTTCACAATTTTCCAACTTGGGTATTTCCATTCTGATCATCTAAGCTGCCCCTCCAGGTTCAACTTTTGTCTTAAACTTTAAAGTAGTATTGTACTGATTTGTTACATAACTGCTTTGTTCCACCCCAGCTGTAGCTTCATTTTAATGGTGCACTAAAGCACCCCGCTGTACCATGTTCTAGAGTCCTTTGAGATGAAAGGCAATAAGCAGAGCAGCCCATCTTTGCAGCACAGGGAGAGGGACCCTTCCCAACCTACTGAAGCTTTGTAACTGAGCCCAAATCCCAAAGAATCGTAGAATATAAGGGTTGGAAGAGACCTCGGGAGGTCATCTAGTCCGATCCCCTGATCAAAGCAGGACCAACACCAACTAAATCATACCAGCAGGGCTTTGTCAAGCTTGACCTTAAAAACCTTGAAGGATGGAGATTCCACCACCTCCCTAGGTAATCCATTCCAGTTCTTCACCACCCTCCTAGTGAAATAGAGTTTCCTAATATCCAACCTAGACCTCCCCCACTGCAACTTGAGACCACTGCTTCTTGTTCTGTCATCTGCCACCACTGAAAACAGCTGAACTCCATCCTCTTTGGGACCCCCCTTCAGGTAGTTGAAGGCTGCTATCAAATCCTGCCTCGTGCTTCTCTTCTGCACACTAAATAACCCCAGTTCCCTCAGCCTGTCCTCGTAAATCATGTGTCCCAGCCCCCTAATTATTTTTGTTGCCCTCCACTGGACTCTTTCCAATTTGTCCACATCCCTTCTGTAGTGGGGGAACCAAAACTGGACACAGTACTTCAGGTGTGGCCTCACCAGTGCCAAATAGAGGGGAATAATCACTTCCCTCGATCTGCTGGCAATGCTCCTACTAATACAGCCCAATATGCATTGGCCTTCTTGGCAACAAGGGTGCATTGCTGACACATATCCAACTTCTCATCCACTGTAATCCCCAGGTCCTTTGCTGCAGAACTGCTGCTTAGCCAGTCGGTTCCCAGCCTGTAGCAGTGCATGATATTCTTTCTTCCTAAGTGCAGGACTCTGCACTTGTCCTTGTTGAACCTCATCAGATTTCTTTTGGCTCAATCCTCCAATTGTCTAGGTCACTCTGGACCCTATCCCTACCCTCCAGCATATCTACCTTTCTCCCCAGCTTAGAGTCATCTGCGAACTTGCTGAGGGTGCAATTCATCCCATCATCCAGATCATTCTTAAAGATGTTGAACAAAACCTGCCCCAGGACCAATCCCTGGGGCACTCTGCTTGATACCGGCTGCCAACTAGACATCGAGCCGTTGATCACTACCTGTTGAGTTTGACAATCTAGCCAGCTTTCTATCCACTTTATAATCCATTCATCCAATCCATACTTTTTTAACTTGCTGACAAGAATACTATGGGAGACCGTATCAAAAGCTTTGCTAAAGTCAAGATATATCACATCCACCGCTTTCCCCATATCTACAGAGCCAGTTATCTCATCATAGAAGGCAATCAGGTTGGTCAGGCATGACTTGCCCTTGGTGAATCCATGTTGACTCTTCCTCCTCACCTTCCTCTCCTTCACGTACTTCAAAATGGTTTCCTTGAGGACCTGCTCCATGATTTTGCCAGGGACTGAAGTGATGCTGACCGGTCTGTAGCTCCCCGGGTTCTCTTTCTTCCCTTTTATTAATATGGGCACTATATTTGCCTTTTTCCAATCATCCAGGACCTCTCCCGATCACCGTGAATTTTCAAAGATAATGGGCAATGACTGCAATCACATCAGTCAACTCCCTCAGCACCTTCGGATGCATTGTATCTGGCCCCATGGACTTGGGCACGTCCAGCTTTTCTAAATAGTCTTTAACCTGTTCTTTTACCACTGAGAGCTGCTCACCTCCTCCCCATATTGTGTTGCCCAGTGGAGCAATCTGGGAGCTGACCTTCTCTGTGAAGACCGAGGCAAAAAAAGCATTGAGTACTTCAGCTTTTTCCACATCATTTGTCACTAGGTTGCCTCCCCCATCCATCTAACTATGTAGAGAGGGAATAGGGCAATTCACTGTTCTGTCTCTGCAGATCCAGCTCTTATCTCCATCATCTGACCCACGTCAGTGTCACATCTGTTTACTACCACAGAAAACATGATACAAACCCTGTTTGGAAAATCTCAGAGCACTTACAAAATTCAATAAATGCAAGCGAGTGAGAGTACAGCTTGGAAGTTCTGAAGAAGGCTTAACAAAATCAGATTTGAATTTAAAACTACAACTAATTAGGAGGCATGGGGGCTCAGATGGGGGAAGCTGAGGGTGCTCAGCAAAGGAAGGGGATGGTGAATGTTTAGTACTAGTGTTCAGATGAAATTGTCTCACAAGTACAATCAGATGGATGGTCTCACCAGTGACCTTAGGGCAATGGCTCTCAACCGGTGGTTGGGGGCCCCTGAGGGGCTGCAAGCAGGTTTCAGGGGGTTCACCAAGCATGTCTAATGTGAGACTCTCTAGAGCCCAGAGCAGAAAACAAAGCCTCGCCAAGCAGGACTGCAGCCCGGGACCCCAAGCCCCACCACCGAGGGCAAAAGCCAAAGCCTGAGCAACGTAGCTTTGCAATGTTTCAGAGTAGCAGCCATGTTAGTCTGTATCCGCAAAAAGAAAAGGAGTACTAGTGGCACCTTAGAGACTAACAAATTTATTTGAGCATAAGCTTTCGTGAGCTACAGCTCACTTCATTGGATGCATGCAGTGGAAAATACAGTGGGGAGATTTATATACACAGAGAACATGAAATAATGGGTGTTACCATACACACTGTAACAAGCTATTACCAGCGGGGGGGGGGGAGCAATCTTGTAGTAATAAGGTGGGCCATTTTCAGCAGTTGACAAGAACATGTGAGGAACAGTAGCGCGGGGGGGGGAATAAACATGGGGAAATAGTTTTACTTTGTGTAATGACACCTCCACTCCCAGTCTTTATTCAAGCCTAAGTTAATTATATCCAGTTTGCAAATTAATTCCAATTCAGCAGTCTCTCCTTGGAGTCTGTTTCTGAAGTTTTTTTGTTGAAGAATTGCCACTTTCAGGTCTGTAATCAAATGACCAAAGAGATTGAAGTGTTCTCTGACTGATTTTTGAATGTTATAATTCTTGACGTCTGATTTGTGTCCATTTATTCTTTTACGTAGAGACTGTCCAGTTTGGCCAATGTACATGACAGGGGGGCATTGCTGGCACATGATGGCATATATCACATTGGTAGATGTGCAGGTAAATGAGCCTCTGATAGTGTGGCTGATGTGATTAGGCCCTATGGTGGTGTCCCCCGAATAGATGTGTGGACACAGTTGGCAATGGGCTTTGTTGCAAGGATAGGTTCCTGGGTTAGTGGTTTTGTTGTGTGCTGTGTGGTTGCTGGTGAGTATTTGCTTCAGGTTGGGGGCTGTCTGTAAGCAAGGACTGGCTGTCTCCCAAGATCTGTGAGAGTGATGGGTCGTCCTTCAGGATAGGTTGTAGATCCTTGATGATGCATTGGAGAGGTTTTAGTTGGGGGCTGAAGGTGATGGCTAGTGGCGTTCTGTTATTTTCTTTGTTGGGCCTGTCCTGTAGTAGGTGACTTCTGGGTACTCTTCAGAGACTGGCTTTGTCAATCTGTTTCTTCACTTCAGCAGGTGGGTATTGTAGTTGTAAGAATGCTTGATAGAGATCTTGTAGGTGTTTGTCTCTGTCTGAGGGGTTGGAGCAAATGTGGTTGTATCGTAGAGCTTGGCTGTAGACAACACACCTCTGAACAACATATTAACCTTCCTACCAACACTACAAAAAGAAGGATTCTGGGTGGACTCCTCCTGAAGGTCGAAACAACAGACTGGACTTCTACATAGAGTGCTTCCACCAACGTGCACAGGCTGAAATTGTGGAAAAGCAGCATCACTTGCCCCATAACCTCAGCCATGCAGAACACAATGCCATCCACAGCCTCAGAAACAACTCTGACATCATAATCAAAAAGGCTGACAAAGGAGATGCTGTCATCATCATGAATAGGTTGGAATATTAACAAGAGGCTGCTAGGCAGCTCTCCAATACCACTTTCTACAAGCCATTATCCTCTGATCCCACTGAGGGTTACCAAAAAGAAACTACACCATCTGCTCAAGAAACTTCCTGAAAAAGCACAAGAACAAATCCGAACAGACACACCCCTAGAACCCCGACCTGGGGTATTCTATCTGCTACCCAAGTTACATAAACCTGGAAATCCTGGATGCCCCATCATCTCAGGCATTGGCACCCTGACAGCAGGATTGTCTGGCTATGTAGACTCCCTCCTCAGACCCTACGCTACCAACACTCCCAGATATCTTCGAGGCACCACTGACTTCCTGAGGAAACTACAATCCATTGGTGATCTTCCTAAAAACACCATCCTAGCCACTATGGATGTAGAAGCCTCTACACCAACATTCCACACAAAGATGGACTACAAGCCATCAGGAACAGTATCCCCGATAATGTCATGGCAAACGTGGTGGCTGAACTTTGTGATTTTGTCCTCACCCATAACTATTTCACATTTGGGGACAACGTATACCTTCAAATCAGCGGCACTGCGATGGGTACCCACATGGCCCCACAGTATGCCAACATTTTTATGGCTGACTTAGAACAATGCTTCCTCAGCTCTCGTCCCCGAATGCACCTACTCTACTTGCGCTACATTGATGACATCTTCATGATCTGGACCCATGGGAAGGAGGCCCTTGAGGAATTCCACCAGGATTTCAACAATTTCCATCCCACCATCAACCTCAGCCTAGACCAATCCACAACAAGCGGTCCATTTCTTGGACACTACGGTGCTAATAAGTGATGGTCACATAAACACTACCCTATACCGGAAACCTACTGACCGCTATGCCTACCTACATGCCTCCAGCTTTCATCCAGACCACACCACACGATCCATTGTCTACAGCCAAGCTCTTCGATACAACGGCATTGGCTTCAACCCCTCAGACAGAGATAAACACCTACAAAATCTCTATCAAGCATTCTTACAACTACAATACCCACCTGCTGAAATGAAGAAACAGATTGACAGAGCCAGAAGAGTACCCAGAAGTTACCTACTATAGGACAGGCCCAACAAAGAAAATAACAGAACGCCACTAGCCATCACCTTCAGCCCCCAGCTAAAACCTCTCCAACGCATCATCAAGGATCTACAACCTATCCTGAAGGACGACCCATCACTCTCACAGATCTTGGGAGATAGGCCAGTCCTTGTTTACAGACAGCCCCCCAACCTGAAGCAAATACTCACCAGCAACCACACAGCACACAACAAAACCACTAACCCAGGAACCTATCCTTGCAACAAAGCCCGTTGCCAACTGTGTCCACACATCTATTTGGGGGATGCCACCATAGGGCCTAATCACATCAGCCACACTATCAGAGGCTCATTTACCTGCACATCTACTAATGTGATATATGCCATCATGTGCCAGCAATGCCCCCCTGCCATGTACATTGGCCAAATTGGACAGTCTCTACGTAAAAGAATAAATGGACACAAATCAGACGTCAAGAATTATAACATTCAAAAATCAGTCAGAGAACACTTCAATCTCTTTGGTCATTTGATTACAGACCTGAAAGTGGCAATTCTTCAACAAAAAAACTTCAGAAACAGACTCCAAGGAGAGACTGCTGAATTGGAATTAATTTGCAAACTGGATATAATTAACTTAGGCTTGAATAAAGACTGGGAGTGGAGGTGTCATTACACAAAGTAAAACTATTTCCCCATGTTTATTCCCCCTCTCCCCCCCCCCCCCCCGCTACTGGTCCTCACACATTCTTGTCAACTGCTGGAAATGGCCCACCTTGATTATCACTACAAAAGGTTCCCCCCTCGCCCCCCCCCCCGCTCTCCTGCTGGTAATAGCTCACCTTACCTGATCACTCTTGTTACAGTGTGTATGGTAACACCCATTATTTCATGTTCTCTATGTATATAAAATCTCTCTACTGTATTTTCCACTACATGCATCCAATGAAGTGAGCTGTAGCTCATGAAAGCTTATGCTCAAATAAATTTGTTAGTCTCTAAGGTGCCACAAAGTACTCCTTTTCTTTTACCTTGGCAATGTCTCCTGTGGTGTGGGGCCCCAGGCAGTTGCCCTGCTTGCTACCCTGTAACGCCAGCCCTGGCTTTTATATGCAGAAAAATAGTTGTTGTGGCACAGCTGGGCTGTGGAGTTTTTATAGCATCGTGTGGGGGCCTCAGAAAGAGAAAGGTTGAGAACCCCTGGCCTATGGGACATTCATCCACATCACAAAACCAGCACACAGTCAGACATGAGTGGGAGTCTATGGTCATTAGTAGCTCAGGACTGGGTTAGCAGACGTGGCTGCAAATTAGGGATAAAACTTGTGACCAAATGGCTTTGTCTTTATTAGGGCCAGTCAGTGGAGAGCCACTGTAATTCCTTTCTGCCCCAGGCATAACTCAGACTAGCCAACAAAGATATATACTTTCTTTAATAGCAAATTCAGCCCAGTTTTATCTCCCCAATAAACTGCAAACTTTTTGCTGTTTGGATGCTAAACTAGAAAGTGTGTTGTGTACCAAAAACTGTATTCAAATTATAAGCTACAGCTTTAAGTGTAAGGGGTTTCCTGGTCCTGCTTGAAGACTAAGGGGCTCTGTAGGGAGGTGTGCAGTTTGGGTCTCAGCCATAGGCACCGACTCCATGGGTGCTCCAGGGCTGGAACACCCAAGGAAGAAAATGGTGGGTGCTCATCACTCACCAACCACAGTTGTTTGGCAGCACCCTCAGTCAGTTAATTGGGGGCACCATCAAACAGCTGTTTGGCAGCTCGGGAGGGGCTTGGGAGAGGGACAAGACTAGCGAGTGGAGGGCAGGCTGAGGTCTTGGGGAGGGGGTGGAGTGGGAGCGGGAAGAGGCGGAGTGAGGGCAGGGCCTTGGGGGAGGGAGGTAGAGCAAGGGTGGGGCCTTGGGAGAAGGGATGGAGTGGGGGTGGGGCCTTAGGCGGAGCGGAGGTGAAGCACCCCTGTGGAAAAGTAAAAGTTGGCACCTATGGTCTCAGCAGTCAGTTTGCAAAAAGCCAGCCTAAAGCAAGATGAGGTGAGTTTTGCCTCTCAGCCTTAAGGAGCAGTCTGCTTTGTCTTACTCTGTTTTCTGTTCTTGTGTTTTAAGATTCTGGATTCTAAGAAAAAAAAACATGTTACGCTGCAACCTTCCAGCAAGAATATTTATGGTTTTATCTAACATCTCTGGGTATATGCCATGAACATAACAGAAAGAATGGCAAAGGGACTGGTTAGCTTTCTATGCTTTATGCTATACCTCCAGAAGGATGTTGACGCCAAAAGTAACTACACTCTATAATCAAACTAAGTCCCTTCGTTTTAGTTAAACCGATTTTTACAGAAAAATGTCCAGGTTTTACAAAAAGTATTATTCTCTTTTTTCAGATTTTCACCCTACTTTTGTATCATTCAAATATATAAAAAATTACTTGTTTTATTAGGAAAGTACAATACACTGCATGGTCTGTGTGTATATGCAAAGCTGCCTGTGGAAGTAAAGTTACATATTAGTCTAGAAGTTACACACAATAAACAAACAGGCACTCACACAAACTCTGCCGTGCATCACATCTGAACGTACTGATGAATCTCATCCCACCACGTACACATTTCAAGCTGTTAGCAGATAATGGTTTAACATTCTAAAATGGGAAGAAAATGAAAATCTGTATCAGAATACATTTCAGAACACAAGGAAGTATTCAAAAACTTAAAAACAAAACAAAACAGGAGAAAAGGGTGAAGTTGAATGTATGCGCTGCAAATGGTGTGTCCCAGTTATTAAATATAAATATTTATAGGCTAATAGTTCTAAGTCTACAACGGTAAACTGTTTATTAAAATGAAAAGTTTCATTTGGGGATTAGAGATATATTGTTTTCTTAAACTCAGAGGTGGCATTTTGTTCTGAGTTGTTTTATTTCTGCAGCAAGCCACACTGATGAATGGAATTCAAAGCATTAATCTATTGAAAATTATCAATAGCATTAATCTATTGAACACTTTCTTTCCCCTGTCCTTCCATCCACCAAAATAACCCCCAATATTTGCCCAGAAAAATTATTAATAGTGTTTTGCAGTGATTTTCACCTGTTTTTGTTGTTGTGCTAATAAACACTGATAAATTCCCAGGAAAAATGAAATAGAATGAAAACTGAAAAGGAAGGGCCCTAACTCAAGCAGGAATCACAAGGGGAAGCAATTTGTTGTCTGAAATACTTCAGCAAAACATACAGAGGGCAGCTGTGGTGAGAACAGACCCATGTCCAGCAGGTCATGTAATGCCAGCAGCCATTTCCAAATCCACAGGCAGTGTAGGGAGGCAGGGTTCTTGGCTTTAACTCTGTGGAACAGGAAAGCAGTCCAGCTTGTGGCCTGCTCAGGACAAACACACAGAGCAGATGTCTCTGAGCTGTGGGCCGTTTGGCAGGAGTTCCCTCACCGCCCGCAGGGATCTGCATCATTCTTGTGTCCTTTTGTGATTGGCATTATATTTTTTGTTCAGCTGGAAATAGACTTTTCCTTTTATTGCCTTGGCTGGTTGCAGACTCTTCTCATGTGCAAGCCACCACTCAGCTCGGCTGGGAGTTAATCTGTCAGTTGATGTCATTGTTTGGCCAGTAGTGAATTGACTGTCTTTAGCCCGTCACCTTCAGGGTCTCTCTCTTTTCCTGTTTAATGTAATGAGAGAATAGTTCAAGTGCCAGCAGCAAATCTGTTTCCTCCCAATGTCTAATGGGCTAGCTGTTACTTCGCAGCTCCCTGCCTCCCCAGGTGTCTTTCCTCCATTTCATCGTTGGTCTTTAACCCAAGAATTTGGGTTAAAGACCAGTGAGTCAGAGGGGGAATCGAGCACCCCCTGGGTAGTGAGGAAGTTAGTGCCTATGGCTTTGCCCATGAAGCTCCTGATGGGGGAAGATTCCCCCCCCCCCACCAAATGACTCTGATGCACCACTTAAACCAGAAGGAGGCACAGAAAGTTGTTTGAGCAGGTAGGTGAATCCCTGGCTGGCTGCCACTTTGGACCCTGCCTACTTGTCTGATTCCTGAGCCCTACCTTCCTCCTGGTTCCTGCCCTCCTTATCCCAGATCCTCCTCTGCTCCTAGTTCCTGCTTTCCTGCCTTGCTCCATGTCCCTGCTTCTCCGCCATACCCATGACTCTGTCTTGACCCCTGACTCTGACTCTGGCCTCAGCCCTTGTCTTAACTCCTGAACCCATTTCCAGTTGTGGCCCCGGGCTCTAGTTCCTTGTTCCCAGCTCAGACCAGTAGGTGTGACTGCCCATGCCCTGGTCCTCACCACTGGGTTTTGCAGCAATCAGTATTAAGCCTGTTGCTATTCATCGTTTTATTCAGTGATCTGCAAATAGAGCTATGAAATCACTGCTGATAATGTTTGCAGATGACACATAGATTAGCAGGGTGGTAAATAGTATTGAGGAAAGACCAGTGACAGACACTACTCTGGGTCTCCTCTAGTCTATCGTATTCCAGTAGATATAAAAATAACAAATGCATTTACATTTTCAACATCAAATATTTGAAAACCAGTTTCCCCTTGGCCTACCTGCCTGTGTTTGGGGCTCTTCTGTCTCCACTACAGACACCAAAAACTACAGTCCAGGTAGCGATGTCTGAAGGGAAATGCTCTCCATTTGGTTCTGCCAGCAGGTTTTGTAACAGAATCTTGAAGTCAGGTTTTAGCAGGTGACTGAAGGAGGAGCTGATTTCCACATCTTGTTTAAAGCACTTGAATATATTATATCTGTACTCTCTTACTGATTTAAAACATCTTTCTTTCTTTCTTTCTTTCTTTTAGTATTTCTGCAGTATCCAGGGTGACAAAACTGCAGTTAAGGCAAGGATTTCGGTAGAAGTTGCACTTAACTGGCCATCAGTGCAGGAGAGAGCTTGCCGCTCCCCAGATAGATTTACTGACAACAGGCTACTGAATGTCTCAGGGTTGGAGAAGAGGAATCAAGTATTAAAAAAAAAAAAGGAGTACGTCACAGAACACCCTTTCTCCCCTGAGAATGAAGATTTCCTATAATCTCATCTCAGCTGCCTTTCTTTAGGTGAAAGCCATTGCCTCTTGCACTGGACGCCCTGGTCTTTGTGTTATTCACACCAAGCAGGAGGCTGGTCTGTAGGGAGTCAATTCTGTACTGGTTCTTGGTCATTGGGCAAGGAAATCCAAGGATGTTCCACTAGGAGGGAAGCAGAGCGCCTCATGAGCCAGGAAGCCCCAGTACCCTGACAGCTTTCAGAGACATGGCGAGAGGCATTCAGCATGCTGAAAAATGAAGGAAACCAAAAAATGAAAAGTGCCAGATTAACTCCGGAGTGGGAGCCGCATTCCCCTTTCACTAATCCTTAAATAAGAGGTAAATATTATTATTTTCAAGCCTCTTTTTCAGGTCAGGTCAGGTCCTTCCTCATTGTAAATCCATCCATCTGTCCTTTCAAATTGTAAATGAATGTACAGATGAAGGAACCTAATTCCAGTAGCGCAAAGAAATACAGGACTGGAAAGGATTATACTTCCCAGAGAAGAAATAATACAAAACATGGAAAAGACTTTTTTTCAGCTGGTCCATGATGAGATCTATAGAACCAGACTTAGATGGGCATGCCCATTGTCCAGGAATGAGGCAGAATTGTTCCTTACAGACCTGCCTTCTGTGTGGTGTCCAACCTTAGTGTAAACGACACAGGGAACAGGCTTCCTTTGCAAGGAACTTGGGCTTTATCCCAGAGAAAGGCATGCTTCCATTAGACAGAAGGAAATCTTTCTACCAGTTTATTCAGTGACGGAAGTGAAACACATACCAATGGAAGCAGCTCCGGCCTCTTGAATGGAAACATTCCAAAGCAGATTAGATAACACACTTGTCAGAAGAGATCCTGGGCTAAACCTGCACTGGGGCAAAGGACATGATCACATCAGCAAAAGTGACAAGTGCCAGGAGCTAAGGCACAAGTAGTTTAGTGCTTGGTGTAATTTGGAAAATGAAGGAAAGTGTTGTGGTGCATGGATTTAAAATCTGCCATCACAATATGAATTAGGAGCACCAAAGTGTTGTGGTGGGTGTTCTTGGCATCAGAGAATCCAGTCTTGCTCTTCTTCTGTTTCAGTTATACTCCAGAGCAGTCTTGTTTTGGTGCAAAATCACAGATGCTGGTTGGCTACAGAAACCTAGCATGGAGGGTTTGCTGTATTTTTAAGAATTCTCTAGGATCTTATCTCCCTTGGACATTTTCCATCCGTCTTTTTTAACCATGACACTGGCTTTCCAGAGGAGTGGAGCAAAATGCTTTCAGCCAGAAGGAAACTGCCACCCCAAACTCCTATTAATGTCCCGTTGAAGCTGATCTATCTATCCATCTATCCTCATATATTCACATATCACCATAGTGCCTGGGAACCTTATGCAACATGATAGCTATTTACTCCTTGAGGATTGGGTCAGACACTTTCTCCAGAAGAAAACTGTGAGAGCAAAGGCATGTCTGGAGGTTGGGCCATAGGTAGACTGAATATTTTAATTACCTGTTATACTCAACACCCAGTGACTACATCCTCTTCCCTGTACTGTTCTCATTTTCCAGAATGACAATTCAGAAGGGGCTTTGCACTAATGAAATGCCACCACAGTCACACTGCTGGGCTGCACCAGCCTTGGTGGTTGTAGCTCTCACCTCGCAAAGAAGGCACTGCTTAGAGCATTGTGAGAGGGGTGCTCCTGTGCTAGCCATGGTTTAGGCTTCCTCAGTTTCCATTGACACGCAAGTCTAAGCCTAATACATTAAGAAACTGAATACAGGTAACAGCTCACCCCCAAAGATGTTCCAGTACGCTTCTTTCACAGACTAGACTCCTTCCTAGTCTGGGCCCAGTCCTTTCTCTGGTACAGTCTTTGTTAGTTCCAGCAGACATCTCAGGTGGTAAGCAGGGGTTTTCTCATGACTGGCAGCCCCTTTTGTCCTGCTCCACCCCGTTTTATAGCTTTGGCACAAGACGGGAATCTTTTGTCTGTGTTTGTCCCCACCCCTGCTTTATCAATGGAAATGTACAAGGATTAAGATGGATTCCAGTATCATGTGACATGGTCATATGTCACTGTAAGACTCTAGTGTCCATTGTTCCTGGGTTGGCCCACACGTACATAGGAAGGCTTGCAGGTAAATAAACCATTTACAACCATTTGTCCTAGTCAATGGGAGCCATCAAGATTAAAAACTGCCATTAAGCATATTCCAGTTACATCATATTCACACTCATAAGCATATTTCCATAAAATGTATGGAGTGCAACGTCACACTGGGATCTGGAGTGCTGGTTCAGGCCTATCTGTAACTATGAAATCAAATGGGCTTAACAATAAGTCATGGGGTTAGTCCTGTCATTCTGAGAGGAACCTCCTTCCCCCAGGAGGCTGACCTTCCTGTTAAGGAGAGCTCCTCCCTCCCCAAAGCTGCGCAGCGGAAGGGAATTTTGTTACCGCTCTTGTCCCTCTTTGATGGCAGCATGTAGAGCATTCCTGCCCGATGCTGTGTAGAGTGGGCAGGGCCTCCCCTCCTGGGGCTAATGCCGATGTCCCTGAGTCCTGTCCTGTCTGCAAAACTGGGATGCGGCTCCACCAGTCACAAGCATTTTGACCTAAACCTGGCAGAATCCACTGGGCGAGGGAAACCGGACGCCTTGGACACCAGTTATATATTGGGTAGGAAGGGGTCAGATGCAATGGAGGTTCTTGCTCAAAGGCCCCTGGATGAACTGCCTGTACAATCAGAGCCCAGGAAGGAATTTCTCCTCAGGGCACACATGTGGCATCTTGATTTTGACCTTTCTCTGGAGCATTAAATCAGGATTGTCTGTGAGGAATGCTGGGGTCTCCCCACAGGCTCTAGGGAAAATGCTGGTGCCAAGGCAGATCATCTTTCCTCTCTGTGCTTCTCTCTCCCTTTCCCAGCAGTAGAGAGTCCCAGTTGCCTGCTCCCTACTTTGAACCATGATCTAAAACCCCCGAGAGCATATCAGATAACATATAATCACACCAGGTCCTCCAACCCTTTCTGAGACAACAGCGTTCCTGCTTGACTGGTGCTCCTTACACCCTGAGCTTCGGATGTGCGTGATGCAGAGCCAGGATGCCTTGCTGTTGGGAGATGGCCCAGGCATTCTGAGTGGCTCAGTGAGTGAGCCCATCTGGGATGGGGATCCTTCAATTCCGACCTGAGCCTTCAGAGCCTTCTTCATGGGAGTCTGAACCCTGAGCACAAAGCCCAGCAGTTTGTGCCACAAGTCAGAGAGCACTTTTCTCTGTTTTGTTTCATTCTAGAACCTTCTCTCCCATCCCCCAATTTAGCCTCAGACCCAGGCCTCCAAAATGCCATGCAGCTCCCACAGGTGCAGATAAGCATGATGGAAGCCTTATCACCCCACATAGATTCATAGATTCATAGATACTAAGGTCAGAAGGGACCACTCTGATCATCTAGTCCGACCTCCTGCACAGCGCAGGCCACAGAATGTCACCCACCACTCCTATGAAAAACCTCACCCATGTCTGAGCTATTGAAGTCCTCAAATCATGGTTCAAAACTTCAAGGAGCAGAGAAGCCTCCCTCCAGTCAACCATGCTACAGAGGAAGGCGAAAAACCTCCAGGGCCTCTCCAATCTGCCCTGGAGGAAAATTCCTTCCCGACCCCAAATATGGCAATCAGCTAAACCCTGAGCATATGGGCAAGATTCACCAGCCAGATACCCCGGAAAGAATTTTCTATAGTAACTCAGATCCCATCCATCTAATATCCCATCTCAGGGGATTTGGCCTATTTACCCTGAATATTTAAAGATCAGTTACTTACCAAAATCCCATTATCCCATCATACCATCTCCTCCATAAACTTATCGAGTAGAATCTTAAAACCAGATAGATCTTTTGCCCCCACTGCTTCCCTTGGAAGGTTATTCCAAAACTTCACTCCTCTGATGGTTAAAAACCTTCGTCTGATTTCAAGTCTAAACTTCCTGGTGGCCAGTTTATACCCATTTGTTCTTGTGTCCACATTGGTGCTGAGCTTAAATAATTCCTCTCCCTCTCCTATATTTATCCCTCTGATATATTTATAGAGAGCAATCATATCTCCCCTCAACCTTCTTTTAGTTAGGCTAAACAAGCCAAGCTCCTTAAGTCTCCTTTCATAAGACAAGTTTTCCATTCCTCGGATCATCCTAGTAGCCCTTCTCTGTACCTGCTCCAGTTTGAATTCATCCTTTTTAAACATGGGAGACCAGAACTGCACACAGTATTCTAGGTGAGGTCTCACCAGTGCCTTGTATAACGGTACTAAAACCTCCTTATCCCTACTGGAAATGCCTCTCCTGATGCATCCCAAAACCGCATTAGCTTTTTTCACAGCCATATCACATTGGCAGCTCATAGTCATCCTATGATCAACCAATACTCCAAGGTCCTTCTCCTCTTCTGTTACTTCTAATTGATGCGTCCCCAGCTTATAACTAAAATTCTTGTTATTAATCCCTAAATGCATAACCTTACACTTCTCACTATTAAATTTCATCCTATTACTATTACTCCAGTTTACAAGGTCATCCAGATCCTCCTGTATAATATCCCGATCCTTCTCCGAATTGGCAATACCTCCCAGCTTTGTATCATCTGCAAACTTTATTAGCACACTCCCACTTTTTGTGCCAAGGTCAGTAACAAAAAGATTAAATAAGATTGGTCCCAAAACCGATCCCTGAGGAACTCCACTGGTAACCTCCCTCCAACCTGACAGTTCGCCTTTCAGTAGGACCCGTTGCAGTCTCCCCTTTAACCAATTCCTTATCCACCTTCTGATGTTCATATTGATCCCCATCTTCTCCAATTTAACTAATAATTCCCCATGTGGCACGGTATCAAATGCCTTACTGAAATCTAGGTAAATTAGATCCACTGCATTTCCTTTATCTAAAAAATCTGTTACTTTTTCAAAAAAGGAGATTAGGTTGGTTTGGCACGATCTACCTTTTGTAAAACCATGTTGTATTTTGTCCCATTTACCATTGACTTCAATGTCCTTAACTAATTTCTCCTTCAAAATTTTTTCCAGGACCTTGCATACTACAGATGTCAAACTAACTGGCCTGTAGTTACCTGGATCACTTTTTTTTCCTTTCTTAAAAATAGGAACTATATTAGCAATTCTCCAATCATTCGGTACTATTCCTGAGTTTACAGATTCATTAAAAATTCTTGCTAATGGGCTTGCAATTTCAGGTGCCAATTCCTTTAATATTCTTGGATGAAGATTATCTGGGCCCCCCGATTTAGTCCCATTAAGCTGTTTCAGTTTCGCTTCTACCTCTGATATGGTAATATCTACCTCTATATCCTCCTTCCCATTTGTCATGCTACCATTATCCCCAAGATCCTCTTTAGCCTTATTAAAGACTGAGGCAAAGTATTTGTTTAAATATTGGGCCATGCCTAGATTATCTTTAACCTCCACTCCATCCTCAGTGTTAAGCGGCCCCACTTCTTCCTTCTTAGTTTTCTTCTTATTTATATGGCTATAGAACCTTTTACTATTGGTTTTAATTCCCTTTGCAAGGTCCAACTCTACTCGACTTTTAGCCTCTCTGACTTTATCCCTACATCTTCTGACCTCAATTAGGTAGGTTTCCTTGCTGATCCCTCCCATCTTCCACTCCCTGTATGCTTTCTGCTTCTTCATAATCACCTCTCTAAAATGCTTGCTCATCCAGCTTGGTCTACAACTCCTTCCTATGAATTTTTTCCCCTTTCTTGGGATACAGGCTTCCGATAGCTTCTGCAGTTTTGATTTAAAGTAATCCCAGGCCTCAACTGCCTTTAGATCCATAAGTTCTTCAGTCCAATCCATTTCCCTAACTAATTGCCTTAATTTTTGAAAGTCAGCCCTTTTGAAATCAAAAACCCTAGTTGCAGATTTATTTTTGTTAATCCTTCCATTTAGTTTGAACTGAATTAGCTCATGATCACTTGAGCCAAGATTGTCCCCTACAACCATTTCTTCTATGAGGTCCTCGCTACTCACCAAAATTAAATCTAATTTAATTTAATTTACATCTCCACTCCAGTCCTGTATCAGCCCTCTCCAAAGGCTTGGTGAGTGCAGGGGTTTCTAGCATAGCTCACTGCAGACATTAGGTCACACAGGCTCTCCCTGGCTAATCCCCAACATGCATGGAAATACCCCTCACATGGGGAAGGAGAACATAAACAAACACAAGAATGCTTGGAGCACATGTTTGCTTTTTAAATAAATATTCCTACATTTCCATGGCTTTTATTAGGGCTTGTTTCTGAGCTGTGTAGAGCAACACTTGTTTGTTGTTGTGTTTGGTGATGGTCACAGAATCCAGCTGTTCTGGGGGAGATTACCATTTCTGGGATCACTTGGGGTCTGTCAGGGGGTGTAAGCAGCATCAGTTAAGCATCCCAGGAGTTGGGCAGGGAGCCCCATCTGCAGTGACACATTTTACCTGCTGCTTGCTTCAAAGAAATTTCAGCCCTTCATGGAATCATAGAATATTAGGGTTGGAAGAGACCTCAGGAGGTCATCTAGTCCAATCCCCTGCTCAAAGCAGGACCAACACCCAGCAAATCATCCCAGCCAGGACTTTGTCAAGCCGGGCCTTAAAAGCCTCTAAGGATGGAGATTCCACCACCTCCCTAGGTAACCCATTCCAGTGCTTCACCACCCTCCTAGTGAAATAGAGTTTCCTAATATCCAACCTAGACCTCCCACACTGCAACTTAGACCATTGCTTCTTGTTCTGTCAAGTGCTTGTTCTGACAGTGCTTCTGTCATGAAAACAACATCCCCAAAAATAATGATCATGGGGAAAAAACAATGGCTTGCATTGCCACAGATGGATGCCCAAGGTCAGGGACTAATTCTATAATTAGGTACCTAAACTGATGCTCTGCACTGGCAGTAATATTTGTAGAACCTCTGACGCAATACTCCAGGTGTGGCCTCACCAGTGCGGAGTAGAGGGGAATAATCACTTCCCTCGATCTGCTGGCAATGCTCCTACTAATACAGCCCAATATGCCGTTGGCCTTCTTGGCAACAAGGGCACATTGCTGACACATATCCAGCTTCTCGACCATTGTAATCCCCTGGTCATTTTCTGCAGAACTGCTGCTTAGCCAGTCCATCACCAGCCTGTAGTGGTGCATGGGATTCTTCCTTCCTAAGTGCAGGACTCTGCACTTGTCCTTGTTGAGACTCATCAGATTTCTTTTGGCCCAATCCTCCAATTTGTCTAGGTCACTCTGGACCCTATCCCTACCCTCCAGCTTATCTACCTCTCCTTATAGGCATGGCCTTCTAAGAAGTCCTCCAGGGTCTCTTTGTGCTCAAAGACAATTTCCTGAGGGCTGTGGGGCTATAAGAAGGAAATCTAAATATGGTCTTTTGAGACATCAAGAGGAGGCGTGTGGCATAAATGGGCATAATTCTGTGAGGCTGACCCAGAGCCCATGCAAGTGGGCTTTGGATCAGGCACTGTATAGATAAAGAGGAAAAGAATGGAAAAAAAGATGCACTTTTCTCACCGTAAAGAAGTGTTTGTGACTTTTCTGAATGGCTCTTGTGCCTTAGAGAGTAGAGATTTGAAGTCTGGAAGCGGCAAACCACCAAAAGGCAGAGCTAGGATCCACAGGCTGTCTCTAAACTATGCAGGAAAGAAGACAGCACTGCTCTACCATTTCTTTCATTTCTTGTCCAATACAGAGTGTTATGTCACCTAGCAATTTAGCTGCACATGATGGAATTTTCTTGCTTTTAAATTTCCTTTATAAAAAAAAACATAGGAATGTCAATTAAAAAAAAGAAAAAACAAGAAAAGCACATTGAAAGGATAAGACTGCAAAGTGAAAAAGGCTGAGAAGAAAGGAAATGGCAAACTAGTGTTTCTGTGTGCATCCTTAACACCATCCTTTTCTGCATATGCATCAGGATTTCTGGTGAAATGCTGGTCCCACTGAAGTCAATAGCAAAACTGCCATGGAATTCAATAGGCCAGAACTTCGTCCTTAATGTTTTGTTAAATAGTTATATGTTATTTATAATATAATATAATTATAATTAATTAATACATTTAAAAATCTTACATGAACATTGATAGAATCCTGTTGCAATGGTTACTATACTAACATAATCTGATACTAATTCTCAAATTCTTATAAATTATATAAACACTATACATCTCAGTTTTACAATTTTTGCTACAACCTGGGATACACATTGTGGTCACAAGTTATACTGTTGGTTTGGTAGATATACTTATATTTCTGTTGAATAATTCAGTAGTACTATCCCTTTCTTAAAAAGAATATCTATCTATCTATCTACCCCTTCTGTACTCACATAATACAGAAGGCACAA
This sequence comes from Dermochelys coriacea, assembly GCF_009764565.3. NCBI lineage: Eukaryota > Metazoa > Chordata > Testudines > Dermochelyidae > Dermochelys > Dermochelys coriacea. The sequence goes on from NC_050092.1 coordinate 2,964,785, forward strand.
CAGAAATAGTACAATCTACTAATTCCACTATATACTAAAATATCATGGCAATTTATAGAAGTAGGCATATGTGTTTGGTATTCTATAACCTATAGTTTGGTTTAAGACATAATCAGGATAATAATTTTTGTATTCAATTTAGTATAATAAATTGTGTTTTTGTAATTCAGACATGAGAATGCAGCACTATTAAGTATTAGATTTAAATAGTTGAGTTCTAGAAAGGGGTGTGTGTATGTATTGGTCATACATTATTAGTATTTTTAAACTGTAATTATTGTGCAGTAAGAATCCAGCTTTATACTGACAGTAGTTTCAAGAAGTGTGACATAAGTATTTTGAAGTATGCTAAGAATTTGTTAATAGTGTAGTAGGAATTTAGACAAGAGCCTTGTTGAACAAAAGCTATATCTATGGATGCTCACTTGGGGTTAGGTGTCTCATTGCTCTCCACTGCTGGTGGCTGGAACTGGGCAAAAAAAATTGTCCTAATAGTTTCTTTGCAACAACAAGTTTAAGGTGAACCAACACTATTCACAAATTGGCAAATAGTTTTGGCTGAAAAAAAATTGAAAAAGTCAAAATGTTTCATTATGATATTTAGTGAGATTTAAAAAAAAACAAAAAAAGGGTAAAAACACTTGAAAATGAAATAGCCCCTCCTGTCCCCCAGACCTCCCTAAATGTTTGTTTTGGTGAGAAAAATGGAAAAATCTCTGTTTCAGGTTAACCCACAATTACATTTTTTTAGATGTTTGGGTTTAGCCACTGAACCAAACCATCAACTTCTCTGCTCAGCTCTTGCCCAGGCACCAAAGCTCTACCCCAGGTGAGCATTTACACTGGTTCCTTAAGTCCCCATGGCGCTTCCTCGTGGCCATGATTCCAAACCAAGATCTGTGCAGGGCTTTTCATAGGATTGTCCGTAGAATCTGTGTGGGGTTTTTCATAGGATTGTACGTAGAAGCACAATCCCCCACTTGTGCTGAGCTTTAGTTCACTTTTCTGTCTCTAAAAGGTCTCTGTCCTGCCTGAATGAGGCAGACAAGACAAGAGCCCTCATCCTTATCAGCTCACACACAAAGGAATGTTTAATCAGCATCAGAACCTTTAGTCTGGCATCATCAAATCCATTTTCTGCTGAAAGATGCTCTTATCTCTATAGCAACATCTGCTTTCCTTGCAGATATATTAGGGTCCTTGGCCATGCTATTTAAAATATACTTCTGGCACAATTCCACTGACTTCAGTGATGCTATACCAGCAGAGACTTGACCCACTGCACACTCGACCAGGTCCAATAGCTCCCTTGTACTGGAGAATATACCCTGTGATGCAAAGCTAACGGTATGGAATCAATCAATATGTGGGTGTGCTGGGAGGAATGAGAGTTATCTTGTCTTTGTTTGCTTCAGGAGCATTTATCATTTATTATTGCCCAATGTGAGATGGCCTGGGAGCAGAGCTGTGTGAGGAATTGATTGTCTAGTTCGATGGCTGAACTGAAAAATCAGGAAAAATAAATAAAAGTGAAGTAAAATTTTAAATGAAAAGTCATTTTGTAGGAAAAAAAATAAAAGTTCCATTTAAAAAATACTGAAACAAACATTTTGATTGTTCTGGATAGTTCTTTTTCTGGCCAAAACAATTTGGTGAATTTGACACAAATCTCTATTTTTCGGCCAAAAACTTCCCTCCCACTCTGTCTGGCTGTGCTGCACAAACTGAATGTGCTTATTTCTCATTTCCCCCATTTCATTTTATCTTGTCTATCGGGCTGAAGTTTTGCTATTTTCCTACTTCCTTTTGTAACTGACTGATCCTTCACCCTCTCTACTGCACATTACACACGTGTATTATTATTATTATTCATTAGTAATTAGATAATATTAGCAATATTGTTAAAATATTAAAACATTCTAGAACACAAGCCAGCAGCCACCAGCCTACAAAGCTCAGCCCTTGCTGATCCCTGTTTCATAAATCCCTGAGTCAATAGATGCACCTGCCACAGGGCCTGAAAGTCAGTGTCTCAGACTATTTGGGTCCAGGGGGGATCAGGCTCCAAAGCTATGGGCCTGTCACAGAGAATGCTCTGCTGCAGTGCTGGTGCTAGCCCACTGGGGCCCTAAGCAGGAATATCCCCCCCCCCCCCCCGCATACTAAAACAGGCACGTTCTTATAATAAAAAGGGAATATGCTCCCCCCCCACCGCCCGAGCTGCTCGGGGACCTAAGCAATTGCTTAGTCTGCTTATGCCCACTACCAGCTCTGCTCTGCTGCCAGCTCTGGGTTTGCCTAACTTGGGCATCTAGATCCATGGGGATGAGGATCACAAATCCCTGGCTTGATTTTCGGAGGTTCTACAAGTATTACTGCCAGTGCAGACCATCGGTTTAGGTACCTAATTATAGAATTAGACCCTGACCTTGGGATTCATCTGTGGCAATGCCATTGTTTTTTCCCCATGATTGTTATTTTCCAGGGGTGTTGTTTTCATGACAGAAGCACTTGACAGAACCAGGAGCAATGGTCTCAAGTTGCAGTGGGGTGGTCTAGGTTGGATATTAGGAAACACTATTTCACTAGGAGGGTGGTGAACACTGGAATGGGTTCCCTGGGGAGGTGGTAGAATCTCCATTCTCGAGATTTTTAAGGCCTGGCTTGACAAAGCCCTGGCTCAGATGATTTAGTTGGTGTTGGTCCTGCTTTGAGCAGGGGATTGGACTAGATGACTTCCTGAGGTCTCTTCCAACCCTATGATTCTATGACTATCGAATGTAAGCATGTTTGCATAAAGCCAGGCTGCAGCAATGCAAACGGGAAGCACTCTTCTAGGAAGGAACAGGGGCCAGTGTGTGAAGGCTTCCTAGGGAAGGGAAGTTCTACCTAGGATAATTATAGCCATGGAGTTAAGTGCCTCTGTTGCCTGAGGGCTGTGATTGCTTCAGAATAGCTTCAGACCCTGGAAACGCTTTATTAGCTGTTGTTATTTTTAACTCTGGGGGAAACTATCCTCGTTCTGCATTGAGATTAGACAGGAATTCATAGTTACAGGCCTAACGAAGCAGGAGCTCATGCTCAGCTGAGTTGCCCAGTATGTAGGCAGGCCTGCAACCTTCCAGGGTTTGATAAGGCAATCAGATTAGCAGGTTACCAACACCCAGTAGGGTTGCCAGTTTTGGTAGGATATATTCCTGGAGGTTTCATCACATGACATAAACTTGAATTAAAGATTAATCTTTAATTCCTGGAGGGTTGGCAACCCTAACACCCAGTAAGGCACATGCGGGGTATGGGGAGCCCTGAACACAAACCACTGCGCTGCTGGACTTGTAGGGTTTGTTGTGACAGAAAAACAAGAACAATTGGAGACAGCTCTAGTCCAACCGCCCCTAGAATGCTTTTGCTTGGCTCTGTGAGTGGTTCCAGTGGGGGTGCTGGCTGTGACTCTACAGTTAAGGTTGAGTCAGTTGTTCACACGACAAAGCCATTTTTGTCGACTTAAAGGGCTCTTAAAATCATTTTCTGTACTCTTCCCCAATGAGGGGATTAGCGCTGAAATCGACATCGCTGAGTTGAATTTGGGGTAGTGTGGACGTAATTCAATGGTATTGGCCTCCGGGAGCTATCCCAGAGTGCTCCATTGTGACTGCTCTGGACACCACTTTAAACTCAGATGCACTAGCCAAGTACACAGGAAAAGCCCCATGAACTTTTGAATTTAATTTCCTGTTTGGCCAGCATGGTGAGCTCATCAGCAGAGGTGACCATGCAGAAATCATCAGCAGAGGTGGCCATGCAGTCCCAGAATTGCAAAAGAGCTCCAGCATGGACTGAATGGGAGATATTGGATCTGATTGCTGTGTGGGGAGACGAATCCGTGCTATCAGAACTCCTTTCCAAAAGACCAAATGCCAAAATATTTGAAAAAATCTCCAAGGGCATGATGGACAGAGGCTATAACAGGGACCCACAGCAGTGCTGCATGAAACTTAAAGAGCTCAGGCAAGCCTACCAAAAAACCAAAGAGGCAAAGGGCCACTCCAGGTCAGAGCCCCAGACATGCCACTTCTATGATGAGCTACATGCAATTCTAGGGGGTGCCCCTACCATTACCCCACCCCTGTCCATGGATACCTGCAAGGGGGGAGTCTCACGCAACAGGGATGAGGATTTTGGGGATGAGGAAGATGAGGAGGAGGAGGAGGATAGCGCATAACAGGCAAGCGAAGAAACCATTCTCCCTGACAGCCAGGGACTGTTTATCACCCTGGAGCCAAAACCCTCCCAACCTTCCCAAGGTGGGCTCCCAGACCATGAAGCCAGACAAGGCACCTCTGGTGAGTGTACCTTTGTAAATATAATACATGGTTTAAAAGCAAGCGTGTTTAATGATTAATTTGCCCTGAAGACTTGGGATGTATTCGCGGCCAGTACAGCTACTGGAAAAGTTTGTTAATGTGTCTGGGGATGGAGCAGAAATCCTCCAGGGACATTATTAAGAGAACATTCAGAGGTGGCCGTTCCTGCTGGGCTGTTTGCCTGTGGCTGAAAAGAAATCATCCCCGCTTTAAGCCATGCTGGGGGGGAAAGGGGGGCATTCACACTGAGCTGTTCGCGTTTGGCTGGCAGGGATCTTCCCTGATACTAGTCACGCGGTGGGAGGAGGGATGAAGCGATCATCCCAGAGAATTGTGGGGAGGGTGGGTTAGTTGGGTTTTTGCTGCACGTTAACCCAAAAACTGCAGCCCCTCCTTTTAAATGGCCAACCCAACGGGTGCTTGGTATGAGAAAGGAGGGTGCTGCTGTTTGAAACCATTCCCACATGTTATGAAGCCTGAAGAAGCTGAAAGACTGTGGCTTACCTTGGCTGCCTGCAAGCCGAATTCTGTTGCCTGGACCCGCATGTCTGATCTCTTACACCAAACCGGCAGGCCCTCAATATAAGAGGCAAAATGCGACCTTGTACTGAAAGCACATGTGCTATGTAATATTAAAAGTTTGGTTCACCGTGAAAGAATCTACCCATTGTTCTCTAAAATGTGTTTTTTTAAATATTACTCTCCCTTTTTTTCCTCCCACAGCTGCAAATGTTTTAAAGCTTCCCCTATCATCTCCTTTCCAGAGGCTAGCGCAGATAAAAAGGCAAAAAAAACGCACTCACGATTAAATGTTCTCTGAGCTCATGCGGTCCTCCCACACTGAAAGAGTTCAGCAGAATGCATGGAGGCAAACAATGGCAGAGTCCGGGAAAGCAGAAAATGAACGCGAGGACAGGAGGGACGAGCAATATGAGAGGTTGCGGGAGCAAGAGGAGAGGTGGCGAAGATGTGATGAGAGGAGGCAGGATGCAATGCTGAGGCTACTGGGGGATCAAACTGATATGCTCCGGCATCTGGTGGAGCTGCAGGAAAGGCAGCAGGAGCACAGACCACCGCTGCAGCCCCTGTGTAACTGCCCGCCCTCCTCCCCAAATTCCATAGCCTTCTCACCCAGACGCCCAAGAACACAGGGTGGGGGGGCCCTCTTGGCACCCAACCACTCCATCCCAGAGGACTGCCCAAGCAACAGAAGGCTGGCATTCAATAAGTTTTGAAGTTCAGTGTGGCCTTGTCCTTCCCTCCTCCCCTCATCCACCACCCCACCTGGTGCTTCCCTCCTCCTCCACTCCTCCTGGGCTACCTTGGCAGTTATCCCCCTATTTGTGTGATGAATTAATAAAGAATGCATGTTTTTGAAACAACAATGACTTTATTGCATCTGCAAGTGGTGATCGAAGGGGGGAGGGCGGTTGGCTTACAGGGAAGTAGTGTGAACCAAGGGGGTGGGTTTTCATCAAGGAGAAACAAACAGAACTGTCACACCGTAGCCTGGCCAATCATGAAACTGGTTTTCAAAGCTTCTCTGATGTGCAGCGTGCCCTGCTGTGCTCTTCTAATCATCCTGAACGTAATCAACGGCCAGGTGATTTGCCTCAACCTCCTACCCCACCATAAACATCTCCCCCTTACTCTCACAGATATTGTGGAGCACACAGAAAGCAGCAATAACAATGGGAATGTTGACAGGCTTCAGAGTAGCAGCCGTGTTAGTCTGTATCCGCAAAAAGAAGAGTACTTGTGGCACCTTAGAGACTAACAAATTTATTAGAGCATAAGCTTTTGTGGGCTACAGACTGTCCAGTTTGGCCAATGTACATGGCAGAGGGACATTGCTGGCACATGATGACATATATCACATCGATAGATGTGCAGTGAACAAGCCCCTGATGGCGTGGCTAATGTGATTAGGTCCTATGATGGTGTCACTTGAATAAATATGTGGACAGTCTCTATGCAAAAGAATAAATGGATACAAATCTGACATCAGGAATCATAACATTCAAAAACCAGTAGGAGAACACTTCAAACTCTCTGGCCACTCAGTAAAAGACTTAAGGGTGGCAATTTTGCAACAGAAAAGCTTCAAAAACAGACTCCAACGAGAAACTGCTGAGCTTGAATTAATATGCAAACTAGATACCATTAACTTGGGTTTGAATAGAGACTGGGAGTGGCTGGGTCATTACACATATTGAATCTATTTCCCCATGTTAAGTATCCTCACACCTTCTTGTCAACAGTCTAAATGGGCCATCTTGATTATCACTACAAAAGTTTTTTTCTCCTACTGATAATAGCTCATCTTAATTAATTAAACTCTTACAGTTTGTATGGCAACTTCCACCTTCTCTGTATGTGTATATATATATATATATATACATATCTTCGTATAGATATATCTATATCTTCTTACTATATGTTCTATTCTATGCATCCAATGAAGTGGGCTGTAGCCCATGAAAATTATGCTCTAATAAATTTGTTAGTCTCTAAGGTGCCACAAGTATTCCTGTTCTTTTAATGGGAATATTGGTTTCGCTGATGTCTAACCAAGTCAGTAAACTGCGCCAGCGTGCTTTTAAATGTCCAAATGCACATTCTACCACCATTCTGCACTTGCTCAGCCTACAGTTGAACAGCTACTTACTACTGTCCAGGGTGCCTGTGTATGGCTTCATGCGCCATGGCATTAAGGAGTAGGCTGGGTCCCCAAAGATAACTATAGGCATTTCAACATCCCCAACAGTTATTTTCTGGTCCGGGAAGTAAGTTCCTTCCTGCAGCTGTTCAGACAGACCAGAGTTCCTGAAGATGTGAGCGTCATGTACCTTTCCCGGCCATCCCACGTTGATGTCGTTGAAACGTCCCTGGTGATCCACCAGATAGCACCACGCACATTTCCCGAGGAAGATCACACGTACCCGGGAGCCCATGACAGACAACATGGAGAAATTCGCTATTGAGACAATAGCAGCAGAGCAGAGTTGCAGCGGAAGCAGTGGATGACAACGGTTAGCAGTCCTACTGCACCATCTGCTGAAAGCAATATGGTATCCACACAGAAAAAAGGTGTGAAACGATTGTCTGCCATTGCTTTCATGGAGGGAGGGGCGACTGACAACATTTATCCAAAACCACCCACAACAATGTTTTTGCCCCATCAGGCATTGGGAGCTTAACCCAGAATTCCAACGGGTGGCGGAGACTGCGGGAACTGTGGGATAGCTACTCAACAGTGCACCACTCTGTAAGTCGATGCTAGCCACGGTAGTGAGAGTGCACTCCGCCAACTTAATGCGCTTAGTGTGGATATATGCAATTGACTGTATACAATCAATTTCTAAAAATTGACTTCTATAATATTGACCTAATTTCATAGTGTAGACATACCCTCAGTAAATATCTCTGTATGCCAGAGGGAAGCTCCCAGAGTGCAAAAAGAGAAAACTATGGTTTAAAGATAATCTAGGCATGGCCCAATATCTAAACAAATACTTTGCCTCAGTCTTTAATAAGGCTAAAGAGGATCTTAAGGATAATGGTAGCATGACAAATGGGAATGAGGATATGGAGGTAGATATTACCATATCTGAGGTAGAAGCGAAACTCAAACAGCTTAATGGGACTAAATCAGGGGGCCCAGATAATCTTCATCCAAGAATATTAAAGGAATTGGCACCTGAAATTGCAAGCCCATTAGCAAGAATTTTTAATGAATCTGTAAACTCAGGAGTAGTACTGAATGATTGGAGAATTGCTAATATAGTTCCTATTTTTAAGAAAGGAAAAAAAAGTGATTCGGGTAACTACAGGCCAGTTAGTTTGACATCTGTAGTATGCAAGGTCCTGGAAAAAATTTTGAAGGAGAAATTAGTTAAGGACATTGAAGTCAATGGTAAATGGGACAAAATACAACATGGTTTTACAAAAGGTAGATCGTGCCAAACCAACCTAATCTCCTTTTTTGAAAAAGTAACAGATTTTTTAGATAAAGGAAATGCAGTGGATCTAATTTACCTAGATTTCAGTAAGGCATTTGATACCATGCCACATGGGGAATTATTAGTTAAATTGGAGAAGATGGGGATCAATATGAACATCAAAAGGTGGATAAGGAATTGCTTAAAGGGGAGACTGCAACGGGTCCTACTGAAAGGCGAACTGTCAGGCTGGAGGGAGGTTACCAGTGGAGTTCCTCAGGGATCGGTTTTGGGACCAATCTTATTTAATCTTTTTATTACTGACCTTGGCACAAAAAGTGGGAGTGTGCTAATAAAGTTTGCAGGTGATACAAAGCTGGGAGGTATTGCCAATTCAGAGAAGGATCGGGATATTATACAGGAGGATCTGGATGACCTTGTAAACTGGAGTAATAGTAGTAGGATGAAATTTAATAGTGAGAAGTGTAAGGTTATGCATTTAGGGATTAATAACAAGAATTTTAGTTATAAGTTGGGGATGCATCAATTAAAAGTTACGGAAGAGGAGAAGGACCTTGGAGTATTGGTTGATCATAGGATGACTACGAGCTGCCAATGTGATATGGCTGTGAAAAAAGCTAATGCGGTTTTGGGATGCATCAGGAGAGGCATTTCCAGTAGGGATAAGGAGATTTTAGTACCGTTATACAAGGCATTGGTGAGACCTCACCTAGAATACTGTGTGCAGTTCTGGTCTCCCATGTTCAAAAAGGATGAATTCAAACTGGAGCAGGTACAGAGAAGGGCTACTAGGATGATCCGAGGAATGGAAAACTTGTCTTATGAAAGGAGACTTAAGGAGCTTGGCTTGTTTAGCCTAACTAAAAGAAGGTTGAGGGGAGATATGATTGCCCTCTATAAATATATCAGAGGGATAAATACAGGAGAGGAATTATTTCAGCTCAGCACCAATGTGGACACAAAAACAAATGGGTATAAACTGGCCACCAGGAAGTTTAGACTTGAAATCAGATGAAGGTTTTTAACCATCAGAGGAGTGAAGTTTTGGAATAGCCTTCCAAGGGAAGCAGTGGGGGCAAAAGATCTATCTGGCTTTAAGATTCTACTTGATAAGTTTATGGAGGAGATGGTATGATGGGATAATGGGATTTTGGTAAGTAATTTATCTTTAAATATTCAGGGTAAATAGGACTAATCCCCTGAGATGGGATATTAGATGGATGGCATCTGAGTTACCCAGGAAAGAATTTTCTGTGGTATCTGGCTGGTGAATCTTGCCCATATGCTCAGGGTTTAGCTTATTGCCATATTTGGGGTCGGGAAGGAATTTTCCTCCAGGGCAGATTGGAAGAGGCCCTGGAGGTTTTTCGCCTTCCTCTGTAGCATGGGGCATGGTTGACTTGAGGGAGGCTTCTCTGCTCCTTGAAGTCTTTAAACCATGATTTAAGGACTTCAATAGCTCAGACATAGGTGAGGTTTTTCATAGAAGTGGATGGGTGAGATTCTGTGGCCTGCGCTGTGCAGGAGGTCGGACTAGATGATCAGAATGGTCCCTTCTGACCTTAGTATCTATGAATCTATGAATCTATGAATCCCTATGCAGTTTATTATGGAGCCAAGCCCTGAACCCGAATCCTAGCTGACACATGGGTGTGAGCTACCATCCTCAGTATTTAACTGGGTTAACAAAGATGTTATGTGAGAGGGTTAAACACTTCATTGCTTCTGTAGACCAAGCTCTGCACCCACCTGGGCCATCGGTTCCCCACTCTGGTCAGAACCCTATTGATTATGGTGAAAATCAGTAAAGCCTGATTTCCACAATCTGGGGGCAGTGAGGCTGACTGGAGTGGGATGGGGGGCCTACTGACCCTAACTGTAATCTAACCCTTGCCCTAACATCACTGCCTCACCCCTCTATCCTGAGTGACCAAATAGTAATTTTAGTGGAAATCAGGCTTTTCTGGTTTTCACCAAAATCAAAAGGGTTCTTTCCATTTGTGACATTCCTGGGACTTTGTGGAATTGATCAGAACTGATGTTCCTGGACGTCGATCTATGTGGGGTTCCTGGGGAATCAGCTGTGGGACAAGTGCCATGGAGTTCCATATGGAGCCTTGCTTCACTCAGCCAACAAGGTTTCCACAGGCACAGTCAGTAACAGAACCCAGGAGTTTAGCATGGTGGACAAAGCTTTGGGCACTCATCCCCGTGCCTTCCAGTGTGAACGGGCTTCAGGATAGGCACCGACTCCATGGGTGCTCCAGGACTGAGCAGCTACGGAAAAAAATTAGTGGGTGCTTAGCACCCACTGGCAGCCAGCTCTCCCCTCCCCCGCAGCACCTCCCGCCCGCCAGCAGCCCTGCTGATCAACTCCTCCCCCACTCCAGCATCTCCCGCCTGCCACAATCAGCTGTTCTGCCGCATGCGGGAGGTGCTGGGGGGAGGGGGAAGAGTGGGGACGGGACACACTTGGGGGAAGGGGCAGAACTGGGCAGGAAGAGGAGGGGCGAGGTGAAGCAGGGGCAGGAAGAGGTGGGGCAGGAAGAGGTGGGGTGGGGGTGGGCCTTGTGGGGAGGAGTGAAGTGAGGGCGGAGTCTGGGGTTGAGTGCTCTGGGGGGAAAGGAGGAAATCGGCACCTATGGCTTCAGTTACCTTATCTCTTAATACTAAACCCCACCCCAGACCCAGGGAGAGAACCGAGGCTTCCTGATTGCCAGTATGTTACTGCTGTCTACTGCTGTGTAGCAAACTCTTGTGTAACCCATGAGGAAAGTGGGTGTGTCAAGCCCTCCTCTTATGGCTGAAATAAAGACCTGCCAGAATGACTCCTGTGGCTGACACAGTAGCAGTATGAGCTAGGGAGCTCAAGCGGTGCCATGAGATAACTGTATGGGACAGTCTTTGTTTTTGAGGGTTCTGTTTAAAAACAACTGGTTTATTTATTTCACACAGTAAGAAAATTTCCTGGAGCAAATATCCCTTAGCTGTAACTTGCAAACGAGGCTAGTCTGTAAATTAGGGTGTGACGCACCGAAACATAGGTCTTTCACGTCAGCCATTTATCATCTTCCTCTTTCTGACCCTGGGGCCCAGCATTCCTGTATCACATACTAGGCAGTAAAGGCATAACAGTCACCATGTGTTGGGCAAGGCTGCATCAGAGCAAACAGGACAAGCTGGGAAATGAAACAGTAAGGAAAAAGGCTTTTGCAGTCCTTGCCATATTGACATTGCCTGCAAGGCTGTCACAGTGCAATCTAGCACTCCGGGCCTGTCTCCAACAGATACCAAAAAGCAATGTGCTCCCCCAATCTGGGACAAAGCTGTACTGTCAGCCTCAGAAAACTGCACCCCCTTGGGAAATTATGCTACTTTACCCCTGCTGCAGTCTGTTAAGGTTTATTCAAGGTTCTGGAGGGGAGTGTGCTGTAGTGATGACAGACCCTTCCACCACAGCCTGCCAGGGAAGCACTGAGCGCTTAGGAGAGACAGTCTCCCTGAACTTAGTTCAGGTGGCTAGTGCAGAGTGTGGCTGCTGGCAGTAGGCAAGAACAATTGCAGGGAAAGTCTTGCTTAGTCCCTGCAGCCCCAGGATGGTGCATGCTCACTTGGATAGAGCGTGCACAGTGCAGAATCTTTGGAGAATTTAGCTGCTAGCATCTAACAAACCTCTGCTGAGCATGTGCAAACAGCAGTTTTCAGAGGCTTATAATGTGTCCAGATTTGGGTGGCTTTTCACTGGGTGGCAAATGGCCCCTCTCTGGCCCTAGGGTGATTCCTCTACCAAATTTCAAGACCCTCCTCCGAAGCATGGAATTGTTAGTGTCTCAAACAAAATGGTTGTGAGAACTTTTTAATATTGGCAAAAGAACATATTTTTCCTGAACTTTGTTCAAGGAAATGATTGAACTATTTTTGCTGAAACCTTAAAAAAAAAAAATCCACCTGAGAGGGACACCCAGCTTGGAAAATTTCAACCTGAACAGTTATCTGGAAAAATTATAAGTAGAAATGATCAGATAGTGGGTGGTAAGGGTGGGGTGCTCTGCTGAAAATGTTGACTTTTTGTCAAAAGAAATGTTATTCACATAGAAAACAATAATTTGGTTGTTTTCAGTAATCAAAACCCAAAAAATTCCAGCTGAAAATTGAAAGATTTTGGCCAAAAACTGTCAAACCCTCGTCCCCCCAAAAATTCAGGTTTTGGCTGAAATGTTTGGTTTTCAGATATTCCTTTTACTGATAAAAAAAAATCAAAAATATTCAAGGAAAGCAGACACATTCCCTGAGGAAAAAAATGTATTATTAATAACTGTTATCATCATAGTGTCGAACCCCAAATTTTGTTTTGGAAAATTTTCACCCATCCCTATAAGAAATTGAAAATAGGGTCTTATAAAGGGAAGCATTAGGAAACCTTAACTCTAGGCATTACCAGCTCTGCCTACAAACCATGGGGATCACTCACTTACCACATCATTCTCTGGGGTGGGACATGGCACCTGTTTAACTTCAATAGCTGGCAAAGTGAAGGTACTATTAACAAATCAGCCAAATTACAGGAATCCAAAGGAAAATAAGGCAATGTGGGCTCTTCAGAACCACCATGTGGAACCAACAAACTGCCCCTCTTTTATAGGAGCATAGTGAAGTGGCTGTCTTATTGCTCCACTTGATCAAAGCATTCAATGTGATTCCCAAACATCCGTCTCAGAGGGAAACTAGAGAAATGTGGATAAATTGGAGCTTCTGTAAAATGGATACAAAAGAGATTAAAAAAACAAACACTGAGCAATTGTGAATGGCACAGTGTGAGGCCAGCAGAGGGAGTTGGGATGCTCGCACTGTGGGAGGAATTAGGGAACCTCAAGATTCTCAGGTTCAGAATCTGATAAAGCATCCAAAATCCAGCATGTTCCAAGTGCTTTGATTTGGAGACTGGCTTGGAAATCTGTCAGGTCTTTCTGGTTTCCATCCAGGCTGGAAATACAAAGAGAGCAGACTTTCATGTGATATTTAAGCCTCCAAGTCCAGACACAATCAAACAGCATAGGAGCCCTTGAATATCTGCATAGCAAAGTAAGCAGGGCTTTTCCAAAAGTAAGGAAAGGTAAATTTCAGATTGTGGTCTAGGCTATATTTTGAGCCTTTTCTTGTGTCTGATCCAGATCATCCATCCCAACTCTACCTCTGACAGGATTAAATACTTTTATAATGATGGGGAGGATGGAGTGGAATCAAATTTATGGTTGATCCAGATCAGGGAAGGGCTGGGAATACAGTAGGGGTCAAGATTCAAGTTCAGGACAGTCAGATACACTGGGGAAATGGGCAGAAATCAAGAAAATTAGATTCAAAGCCAGATTTCCAAAAGTGCTCAGCTCCCACTTAGGCACCAAAATAAATGGGCAGATTTTCCAAAGTGCTCAGCACGAGAGCTGAACAAATAATGTATGTTTTGGTTTGGTGACCAAACCGGGGGGAGGGAGGTTCATTTCAAGCTAAAACTGAGTTTACTTTCTTGCTGAAATGAAAAACAAATCAAAACAAAAATTAGTTTTGGTCAAACTAAACATTTTGTTTCACTCAAAACAACTTTTTGAGGGGAGGGGGGCTTCATTTTGGTTCTTTTTGTTCTTTTTAATTTGTTTAAAACAAATTTACCTGCATTTCTAAACAAAATGTCATTCTGAGACAAAAAGTTGAAATGTTTCATTTTGAAAATGTCAAAATAAACCATTTTGACCACTCCCTCCCATTTTTTGTTCATCTGAAACTATTTGCTGAACTAATTTGAATTTGCAAATACTTTTGGTTGCCTTGAAAATACCCTTTTCAGCAAATTTAACATCTGACCAAAAAATTTCACCCAGCTCTACTCAGCAGCCAGCAGGTGCTCAATGTGCTGAGCTCCTGGAAAATCTGTCCCATAAAGATGGATACAGTTCTGCAGCAGATGTCCCATATGCAGATGGCTTGTAGTTATAGACTTCCGTTCTTATCTGGTGCATAACTTCTTCCAGCAGAAGAGGCTCATATCTCAGTGAGGTTATGAATCATGAAGCTTTCTTGTATTGAAATATATAAAAACCAACAAATACAACTTTTCCGTATCACGAATAGCCAGATGCCTGGACAGCTGAGTGCCTGTAACCAAGAAAACTTGATGGGAGTAATGCCAAGCAAATACTTAATGATAGACATGGAGAGATGGCATAAGCCCCATGCTTCCAATGAGCTTTAGTAAAAATAAATGTACTGACTAAGATGATGTATGTCTTCAGAGATTTCCACTCAAATTGTAGTCCAGATTCTTCCAAAAATTGAACTCAAATTTGACCAGATTTATTTGAGAATAAAGTAAAATGCAGAATAGCCTTGAAATTGTTACGAGTATTTAAGGAAAAGAGGAAAACTGAACTCTCCTAGTAATATAAGTACCATTTTGGGGCCCATCATTTAGAATATATTTCTTACTGGTTATAGACTCATACATTCAAGGCCAGAAGGGATCGCTGTGATCATCTAGTCTCTTCTCCTGTAGAGCACAGGCCAGAGAACTTCCTGAAAATCATTCCTAGAGCAGATCTTTTAGAAAAATATCAATCTTGATTTAAAAATTGACAGTGATGGACAACGTACCATGACCACTTGTTCCAGTGGTTTATTACCCTCCCTGTTAAAAATGTACACCATACTTCCAGTCTGAATTTGTCTAGCTTCAACTTCCAGCCATTGGATCATGTTAGACCTTTTTCTGCTAGATCGAAGAGCCCGTTATCAAATATTTGTTCTTCATGTCACTACTTACAGACTGTAATCAAGTCACCCCTTAATCTTCTCTTTGTTAAGCTAAATAGATTGAGCTTTCTGAGTCTATCACTATAAGACATGTTTTCTCATCCTTTAATCTTTCTCGCGGCTCTTCTCTGAACCCGCTTCAGTTTATCAACATCCTTCTTGACATATGGGCACCAGAACTGGACACAGTGTTCCAGCAGTGGTCACACCAATAGTAAATACAGAGGTAAAATAACTTCTCTGCTCCTACTCAAGATTCCTCTGGGTGTGCATCCAAGCATTATATTAGCCCTTTTGGCCACAGCATCACACTGGGAGCTCATGTTCAGTTGATTATCCACTGTGAGCCCCAAATCTTTTTCAGTGCCATTGCTTCCCAAGATAGAGTCCCTTATCCTGTAAGTATGGCCAACATTCTTTGATTCTAGGTGTGTACGTTTACATTTAGCTGTGTTAAAAACATATATTGTTTGCTTGAGCCCAGCTTACTAAGTGAGTCAGATCGCTCTGTATCAGTCACCTGTCCTCTTCATTATTTAACACTTCCTCTATTTCTGTGTCATCTGCAAACTTTATCAGTACTCATTTTATATTTTCTTCCAGGTCATTGATATAAATGTTAAATAGCGTAGGGCCAAGAACTGACTGTTACAGGACCCACTGGAAACACATATGCTTGATGAGGATTCCCTGTTTACAATTACATTTTGAGACTTACTAGTTAGCCACCTTTTAATTTATTTAGTGTATGCCATGTTAATTTTATATAGTTCAAATTTTTTAATCAAAATATTGTACAGTACCAAGCCAAATGCCTTAAAAGAAGAAGTTTAAGTATGTTACATCAATACTATTACCATTATCAACCAAACTTGTAATCTCATCAAAAAAGCTATCAGTTTAGTTTTCCATTTTTCATAAATCTGTTTTGATAGGCTTTAATTCTTTATTAATCAAGTCCTGTATCAGCCACTGTATCAATGTCAGACTGACAGGCCTGTAATCATCTGGGTCATTCCACTTACCCTTTTAAAATATTGGCACAACATTAGCTTTCTTCCAGTCTTCTGGATCTTCCCCAATGCTCCAAGACTTATTGAAAATCAACATTAACAGACCAGTGTGCTCCTCAGCCAGTTCTTTTAAAATTCTTGGATGGAAATTATCTGGACCTGCTGATTTTAAAATGTCTAACTTTAGTAGCTGCTGTTTAACCTCCACCTGAGATACAAGTGGAATGGAAAGAGTGATATCATATGATATGACTACATTATCTGTTTTTTCCCAAATATAGAACAGAAGTATTTATTGAACACTTCTGCCTTTTCTGCATTATTATTACTGATAGGGGAAGCAAAAGGCACAGGAGAAATCTATGGCCAGCAGAATTAAGAACAACACAATTTTTTAAATAGAAAGAAAGAAAGAAAGAAAGAAAGAAAGAAAGAAAGAAAGAAGTTGATAGTAATGAATATATATCAGAAGCTAGGAATTGAAGACAATTGATAAGGGAAGCAAAAGGACACAAGAAAAATATGTAGTGGCTCAAGTCCAGCAGTTGACAGTAGTGGAACATGGGCTCTCCTGATTCTCTGGGTGGACAGGCAGACCAGAGGTGCCCCCGGACCAGGATATCCCCCACCTTCCCCCTAGATTACTCTACCATATCTCTGTCTCTCCAGAAGCATGGTGAAGGCCTGGCCAATGGCCCACAATAAATCTCCTCAGAAGGGAATGAGGAGGTTTCCTTTCCCCTCAATAACACCTGCCTCTTCTGTGGTGGTCAACGGCCTGGTTTGAGGTTGGCTTCCAGGTGGTGTGGGGCTCCCACTGGATTCTGCTCCCTTGTCTGACTGCCCTGACTGAGCTGCTGTACTGCACCCTTTTAAATTCTACCTCTGCTGAGAGCATGCCCAGCAGGCATGACTGGGCGGAGCCTCCTGTGACCAGAGTATCTCCTTAACCCTCTGTTCCCCACTGCAGAATGTGTACACCCCATCTCACCGGCCCATCTGATTGCTTGGCTGGAGCGAAGTCCAGCCCACCCCAGCCCCCTCCAAATTGACTAGCAGGTGTTGTCAAGAAGCTACTCAGAAATAATCATCCAGTCTATCAGATGGTGCTGGGGGCAAAAGGCAAAAAGAAACATAACTGGAAATCATGACCAAGAACAGAGCCAGCCCCCACCTCAGATGTATAAGGCAGGCGGCAGCAGCTTGTAACAAGAGAACACATGCTACTCTGTGAGACACACAAAGGTTTCATTTCCCCTAAATACACAGCAGATGAGATGTTGCCTCTGTCATGTGCCAAAGACAGGAGAAACGTCTGTTTTCTATGTAATGAGGAGTTGTCCTGCAATACGATTTGTTTTAAAAGATAGCAGAGTAATAGGAGAGTTGGATGATTTATCAGTTTCCTAACCTTCCATTTTGGGTACTCAGAAAAAAATCTTAAAAGAACAGGTTCAGCACAAGCTATGAACAGGGATTTTTATAACCATGATGGGTTAAAAGAATGGTTTGTAAATCCTGGCCTGAACACAGAGCAGCAGGAGTTAATTTCCAGGAATTATTTCCATGTCAGTGACCAATGGGATAGATAATGAATTCTCTGTGACAAATACTGAACCTTTCAAAAGTACCAGTGTGTGACGTGGCCACTAAATCAGAAGTTTATGGACACACAGAGATGAGCCACTATGCTGCTGTTTGTCCTGAATGGTATTTGAGGCAACATTTTCAACCCTGGGTGCCTGAAGTGAGCCCCCTAATTATAAGGATCTCCCATGTACACAGCCAGCACCACCCTGCGGCAGCAAGCTTCCCCCTCTTCCCCCCCCCCACCCCCGGCCCCCAGGACGACAGATTTGGGCTCGTGTTAGCACTCTACAAACAGCCGAGTCGCTGGCGCTTTAACACTGTGGCTCGGGTTCTGAAGCTCACCCCGTCCCTAGGCTGTACCTCTCAGAGCAGTTTGGGCAATAGAGGCAGCTGGCAAAGCAGGCTGTGGAGTCCCCCTCACTCGGCCTACTCAGCCAAGGGCCTTTGGGCCCGGCGCCACTGCGGGGGGTTTGGAGCCAGGCTCCCGCCCCTTGAAGCCGAAATGAGACTGATTCCACGAAAACCAAACACTGCATCCTGGGGAGTGATGTGCTGGCCAGTCTGCAGCAGCGCATGGGCACATCTGTGAGTTAAACATCACCAGTGATGGGGAAAGGAGGCTGAGGAGGGGGCAGGAGTGGAGAGAGGAAGGAATTCTTCTTTCCTGCGAGAGAGAGACAACAAAGAAACCCTTTTTCCTGTTCTCTGGCAGCATCGATGGCCTGCCTCCCCAGATGATACCTCAGACAACTCCTACACATGCATGTCGTCAGACTCTCCTTCTCTCCCTGGACCTCAGCACAGAGATCCAGTCTGGGAACCAGCCCCTTGCAAAGCCTGACTCCACGAACGCAACAGGCAGCAGGACTTTGAGTTTGCAAAGGTGAAGTCCCTCATATCCCAAATCCTGGACTTCAGCACAGTAGGTTGAGATCTGCGCAAGAGCTTTCCCTGTAAAATGAAAAGTATGTTCCTTTAAAATGAGCATGGCAGACAAACACCGCAAGGACAGGCCTTGCTGTGGGGCATAGGCATTGCTCTGACTAGGACAATCCACAAGCACATACAAGCTGCATGGCAAGAATGCTTAGAATGCATAGAATCTCAGGGTTGGAAGGCACCTCAGGAGGTATCTAGTCCAACCCGCTGCTCAAAGCAGGACCAATCCCCAATTTTTGCCCCAGATCCCTAAATGGCCCCCTCAAGGATTGAACTCAGAGCCCTGGGTTTAGCAGGCCAATGCTCAAACCACTGAGCTATCCCTCCCCCCAGAAGTTGCTTTTGCCTAAGGGCTACCATAACAGAGGTCACTTCTATTGTGTCTGCCAGTGGGTGGCCAGGGAATAGAGCCCATTTATCCAATGACAGCCACTCTGTGCCCTGCGACAGCCCCACCAGCTGCATCAGAAGGGACTCTGCTGAGATAAGGCCAAGGGGCCTTGCTGGTTTTAGACCTGCCTTTGGAAACTGCCCAGTTTATTCTAGATATGGGAGACCCTCTCTGAGCTCTCCAGGCATGGCCTGGAATTTGGAACTGGGGGCAGTTTGTAGTCGGTGTTCCCCTGAGGGGGTGCAGTGCCAATAAAACTGCTTGGGCACTGCCCCCCCAAACTAGAAACTTTGGAGAAAACCACAAGGTCTGGGCCAGCTCTGGATGTTCCCGGTTCTCGCCGGCCCCTGGCACTGTGGGAGTCACGCTGGGGACGGAGCTGCAAGCGGAGCCAGACCTGCCACTGCACCATTCCTGAGCTTCCCTGAGGCCCCACGTTCCTGCAGAATTTAAGATGTCATTAAAAAAAAAAAAGATTCCAGTGCTTCTGGTTGCCAAGGAAACCTTCTGAATGTGACCAGGGTTGTTTGGGCTCCCTGAGTCCTGAGCCAGACAGCCTGAAGGAATTAGCTCTGCGAGACATGAACTGCTCCGGCACTCTCAATGCTGCATTAACTCTGAACCCCAATAACGGTGCATTTAAATAGTGACATTGGTAACCAGTCCACTGCTGAGCCTTTTAGCAGAAACATCTGGCCACAGTGGGGCTCAGGGTGGCTCCTGAATGTATATTACCCCTGCCTGGCCCAATGTCACTGTCTCCTTTAAACTTCCCTCCACTTTCCTTCTCTGTCCATTTCAAAACCCCATAGATCTAAACGTGGAGGGGACTGTTTCAGAGTTAGCAGACGAGATCTGAGGGTCCTTAAATCAGAGCATAGGTGCTGGAACTAAGGGTGCTGGGGTGCTGCTGCACCCCCTGGCTTGCAGTGGGTTACAGTTTGATTCAGTGGTTCTCAGCACCCCCAGTACACAAATTGTTCAAGCCCCCCTGAATCAGAGAGCACATGTGGGTGTGTGAGCCCTCCCCTTGGTGCCGGGGCAGTTTGCACAGAGCTGTCCGTGTGTCAGAGGCAATGCTGGCTGCTTGCTACAATTCCCCTCTAAATGTCAAAACCAGATCGAAACACGCTAACTGATGGCATCCCTAAACTCCCCTCTTGTGGCGGATCGCAGAGTCCTTCAGGTGCCCCAGCCCAGTGCCCCAGGCTGGCAAACGGCAGGGTACTGCTCAACATAAATGTAGACATTGGTGCCCCGCAATCCTAGCAGGCACTGTCCACATTAGGGAGACCATGGCTCTGGGACTCCTCTGCTCCAGGTTCACTGAACAAAAGAAAGGCATGTTTCTGCAACCACACGGTCCTTCTGCTCCTTTTGGAATTGAACCAAAAATGTGCCTCCCCTCCCCCCACACTTCCCCCAACACACCTTTCCTTCCAGTGGAACATAACCCCAAAGAAGATGTTGGCCTCACATTAAAGGAAAATATATAAATATTTTTAAAAGGAGAAGAATTCCTGCTTCGCTAATAGTTCGCTCCAACTAATGGGTTTCAGATGTCTCACATACCTCATTCATTCAGCCCCATTCAGTTTCCTAGGAGCCCCCGCTGTATTTATTAAACACAGCAATCATGGAATGCTCAGCACTTACAGAATAAAATACTCCATTTTGTTAAAAAGTCCTAATTAGAAAGCTTTGTGAGAGACCCACAATTGCCATTTTGGTTCCACTCCCCGTGCCCAAACCAGTGCTCTGACCTTGGCTGGATTGCCTGAGACGGTTAACCCCTTCTGGGTCTGACAGCACATTGGTCTTAGAAAGAACTGTCCGTGGCCTTACAGCGCTCGTTTGTGAGGGGAGCGCAGCCCTCGCAGCGCATTGTTCTGAAGCATGTGTTTTGCAGACTCCCTAGTCACAGGGACTCTCTTCCTCATGCTTCATGTTAGAGACAAGCTCTGAAATGCGGGGAGACCAGGGCTCATTTCAGCAGCAAAGGGCAGGAGAATGTAGAACCTTTCCCAAAGGGCTCCAGTTGGCAAGAGCCATGGTATAGTGCTTGTTCCACCCTCGGGCAAGTGCAGGTGAGGCTGCAGGGTTAGAGAAGTTGTAGGGAGATGACATTGTTCTGGAGGAGATTCTTCCAGCAAGGAGAACCTGCCAAACTCAGCGTACACTCAGGCTGCTTATTGGCCCGGGGTACTTGCTCAGCCCCCTCCTCAGAAATGGAGCCTCAATGTGTGAGCCACAGCTCCAGGAGGACAGACAAGGTCCTGAGTGACTGGTGGGATCCAGGCCCTGGGGAGAGATCTGCCTTTGCCGAGGGTGGCCTGTGCGTTTCAAGACGGGAGAGCGAACAGTGAATGAGCATCCAGCACACAGCCCCACCAGGGGCAGCCTGACGAGGCAGTGTGGGGCCAGGCAGGTGGCGCTGACATTGAGGGGTTAATACAGCTCTGAGTGTACAGGAGGGTGACATGGGACCGGTGCAGAGTCTGAGGGGGGCTGTTTGCATCTCCCTCATTCTGCTATGGCTGGGGACCCAGATACAAAGCAGGACAGCCCTGGTGTCCTCTAACTAGGGTTGCCAATTTTGGTTGGACATATTCCTGGAGGTTTCATCACATGGCCTAATCTTTAATTAAAGATTAACCTGTAATTCCTGGAGATTCCAGGACAATTCTGGAGGCTTGGCAACCCTACTCCTAATGTGAGCCTCCCACTACCATCTCCTCAAGAGGTTGCAGGAGTGGGGCATACCCAGCCCCAACCCAACATGTCCTCACCCCAAGGTGGAGCTGGCTCTGTGCTGCACTGGGAGGACTAACTGGGGTGGGGGGGTGCAGCACAGAGATGAATTCCCTGCTGGAGGTGTGGGAGTCAAACCAAGGTAACAGCCACGAAGGGCTGAGGCCAAGCAAAAGGGCATGACCCCAGTGAAACAAAGGAAGGCCTGTTTATCCTGCATTCCTGGGGTCCCTGGGAATTGCCCGCAGAAAGACAGCTCCCATTCCCTTGGTCTGAGCCATCTTTCTTGGGGACACTAAGCACAAAGCAGGACATGTGACAAACAGAGCGCTGACACACAGGGTACCAGCCCCGGCCCCACCTGTCAGCCCGTGGCTACAGGATGGATGGTACTTGCAGCTGCTATCCAGGAAATCATGTGGTGATAGAAAAGCATCAGTGTAAAACCGGGTGAAAGATTTTGCACAAATAGTTTTGTGGAAAAACACCTTTTGGCTGGCTGTAAGTCATGAATTCCTGTCAAGTTCGCCAAATAGTTTCAAGTGAACCAAGACAGCGGAAATGTTTCCATAAAGTCAAACGTTTCATTTCAAACCCACCATTTCATTCGGACTTTCAGGCATTCTGACAAAAGCCAAGGCAAGGAGTCCCCGAATTGCTGCCAAAGGAGCTGGCAGTGCCTCCCACCCAGGATCTAGCCCAGTGGTTCGGTACCCCCGCTCAATTCCCCCCTCTGCCTGCCTGCTGCAGAGAAGGGATTGGAACAGGGATCTCCCACACGAGCAAAGCCCCCAGACGATGGGATATGCTGGGGTACAGCTTCCTCAAGCCATTCCTCTTGGAGCCATTCCCCTTTTGGAAATAATTAAATGCTCCTGGGGGCCCTGCGTGTGAGGGGAGTGCTGCAGCCATCAGGTGGGCGAGTCATTCATGCTCTGTTTCCTAGTCCAGTGACTAACTAGTCATTCCTAGCGGCAATGCAGCATCATTTAGCAGAAAAACATTGGGAAGATGTTGGTTCCAGTTTGACCTGATTTTTTTCAGGTTTTCGGACTTGCCAGTGAACCACCTGCTGTTTGCCCCTGTGGCCAGAAGGGCTTTTAAAAAAGAGAGCGCAGGCCAATCGCTCCAGCTCCCACCATGAGGCAGGCAAGCACTTGAGCACGCGCTCAGTCAGCATGTCTCCAGGGACTTTGGGCCACTGACAAGGTGGGATCGGACTCCAAGGAGTTACTGGGCTAGAGAGACCGCACCCCCAGATTGTCCCTGGTCACATCTGAAGGGCTCCCTGCCTGTCCTGCTCCCTAGGAAGGCTTTGCAGCCATGCCATGTGTCTGTCTGGGCCTTTTATTCTGCCCAGCACTGACACCTAATGCAAAATGAAATGCCACAAAGTGACCAAGGACACCCAAGCTCCACCCCTCCGAGGTTTCAGATCACTGCTCCCAGCTGGGCCTTGCTGGGAAGGGCTGGCATTGTTCCCCTCTACTCCTTTTCCATCTGCTTTGGCTCATCTTGCTGGGTCCCCACACTCCCTGCATTTGTGCCAGGCCTTGTCTTACTTTAGTACTCAGATGTGTATTGGGGTAGCACCTCAGGGACCAGGTCATGGTCCGGGCCCCATGGCGCTAGGAGCTGCACTCACAGGCATAATAAAAAGGCTGCCCCTTCCCCAAAGAGCTCAGTCTGTTTCCATCTTCTCTGGCATCTTTTCCATCTCCTTCCCCAGACAGGCTGTTAAAAATACACTCCAGACCCCTGGAGACACAGGAAAGTCCCCTTCTCCCCAAGACCTGCCTAGTTTAAAGCTCCTACTAAGCCCTGGCGATTGGAAGCATGAGTCATCACCTACTGTCCAAAGGCAGCAGTTTGTTTAGACACAGATCCTTTGGAGATCAGGCCCAGTGCAACAGGAAATGCAGGAAGAGTTCGAACTACAATTCGATACATAATCTCTCTGACCCCATGGCTGTGATGCCTGACCCCATGGCTGTGTGCCTGTGGATGTGTCTACACAGCAGCTAGGAGGTATAATTTCCATGCAAGCAGAAATATGTGCGCTAGCTAGTTCTGATCAAGCTAGCACCTACGAAGAGCAGTGAGCCTGTGACAACGGCACAGGCTACCTACCCCAGTACCATCCTGCCTGACCCCCTGATATGTACGCAGGCGACTAACCCAACCCGCTACCAACTGCTATTTTTAGGTGCTACCATGATCAGAGCTCCCACAGGTCTGTCCGCTCATGCTGGGAATTACACCTCACAGCTGCTGCTGTGCAGACATCACCAGCGATTCCTGAGCCCATGGCTGTCTTTCTGAGTTTCCTGTCATTTATGGGATGTCCTACCTAATTCTTCACCAGCATGTTTCCCATGGACTGTCTGTCAGCACTGCCTGGGTTGGAAGGCAGCACCCCAGTTTGAACACCCACCCCCCAGATTCCCAGAGCAGATTGCTTTGATGTGGTTTCCCCTCATTCCTAAACTGATGTTAACGCCTCTTGGGGGCTTGCTGAATGTCCCTGGTCACTCTGGCTAAGTTATGGGAAGCCAAGTCCCCATAGCACTGTTCCCTGCACCATACATTACAGTTTATCATTGCCTGGTACTATCACACCAGTAACCCTTTCCCACCGGCCCCGCATGGAAGGATGAGAAGAGAGGATGAGAAGGCCTGTAAGAAGAGAGGAACAGGGTGAATCTGGGTGGCAGAGGAAAAGAGGCAAAGGGGGTATGAACCTGTGTGCACAGGACACCAAAGGCTGCAGGTCACTCGTTGGGCAGGGAGTGAACCAGCAGCACTCAGGAGATGGGCCCTCTTCTGCCTCAGAGGAGGGCTGAATGCTCAGTGCACCATATTCAGGTCTGACAATGGTCCAAGACAGCACTCAGAGGCCTTGTCTCACTCCAACATCTTAACCTGCCAGGAGACAACTGTGAGGAGCCAAGTTAGTTGACATGAGGCAGCCAGGACATGGCAATCAGCTTAGAGCAGGACGAAGCAGGCTCAGCTCCAGGGCAGCTGGCTCCATTGTTCACACAGGGCCACAGTGTGTAGTGGAGACAACGCCACTAGGAATTTCTGAAATGTGCCTCCAGCCCCACTGCACCTGAGGCAGGTCAGGATCAGTATCCACACGCTATAGACAGGGAAACTGAGGCACAGAGCGGGAACAAAATTGCCTGAGGTCACGGAGTGAGCCAATGGCAGAGCTGAGACCCCCTTGTTCTCCACCCAGGCTGCAAAAGGTCTCCAGAGCTCCTCTTTTGCCAGCTCACTCCGAGCTCTGTGCAGCAGGAAATGAAGCCTCTTAGCCGCTGAGCCTTTAGTGTAGGGCACCTGACATGTATCATGCTGCCCCACTGGCCCTGTTTATCATGTCTCT
The DNA here is from genome assembly GCF_009764565.3 of Dermochelys coriacea. Taxonomy (NCBI): domain Eukaryota; kingdom Metazoa; phylum Chordata; order Testudines; family Dermochelyidae; genus Dermochelys; species Dermochelys coriacea. The sequence continues at coordinate 2,989,987 of NC_050092.1, forward strand.
GACAAGCATCTTCATCATGCCTGGTGCATCCTGCCATGTGCTCATACTGGCACTCCTCACTGCAGCTCTGACACTGGGCTGGAACTGCCCCCGGGTGGATTCCTACCCATTCCTGCAACTAGTGAGTTCTCTTCCACTGGCGTTTCTGGCCCCGAGAACACTCTCCAGCCCCTGACGTGAGGGGCTTCCAGACTGACTTCAAGGCCGGGCAAAGCAGCTGTTGGTGATTAAGGGATTTGCTGTTGTTTGGAAAGAGCTGGCAATTACCACTAATTGTTCAAAGTAGGTCAGGTTCCTTTGTGCCTGGCTTTACGCAATGTGCTGTTGGCTGGGAGTTCAGGCTTTGAAACCCCGATGGGCACTGCAGAGACGAAGCCAGTTCACTCCCCTCTCCCACATTCGGGAGGAATTTCCTCCCACTAATGATGGGTTTTGGGACAATGCCAGTAGGGGGTTACCAGGGAAGGTCTGTTTGCCAGGCTGTGTAAACAGGGCTCACTTGATCTGTGTGTGTCCTGGGCCTGCGTCACATGAGCTCCCCTGGTCAAGTTACTGGCCCCAGCTGTGCACAAACACAGCTCTGCTCTGGTGTTTACATGTGACAATGTTTCGTGAGAACAGATCACAGACAACAGCCCTGACGGGGGATAAAAGGAAGCTGTCCCCTCCCCCAGCAAAGCTCAAACCATGGTGCCTGGCTGCAAATGTCTAGGAGAGGCCAAGTGCCAAGGGCCTTCCGATAGGGCATGGGAACCCAGTGCTGCCTTGGCCAGGTCGCTGTGTGACCGCAGGAGCCATATCTAGCGGGGCTGCATTTTACTCTGTGACACAGCGCAGACATCGGAAGGAAAGGAAGGGCCAATTGGCCAAGTGCGTGCCTGCCCTGCTCCTTCACCCAGGCACTGACTGGGAGGGGCCTTTATTTCTAGAGGAGTTCTGAGCCCCATCAGCTCTACCATCAGTCTCTTAGTGGCAGCTGGGTCCATCCCCTTAGGGCTGAACTAAAGAACTCAGTCTCACCCCCTCAGCCTTCCCTGGGCCCTCCCGTCACCTGTCTTGGCCCAGCCATCTGAAGTTGGACATTGAAAATGGAGACATGCAATATCAGTGGGCACCCTGAGAAATTCAGCACCAAAGGCCAGAGTTTCTGATATGCCTGGTGCTCATCAGCTCCATTGTTATCCATGAGAGAGGAGAGGAGACGAGGGGGAATCTGCACTGTTCTCGGTGTGTGTGGAGGTGATTCTCCATTGTTCCCAGTGGTGGGGGTCAATGCTCCCTTGACCTAAACCTCACACGTTAGATGTAGTATGAACAGGCCACTCCATTTTCAAGTGATTTAGCCACCTAAATCACATAGCCCTTGCAATACTGAGCAGAACAATGCCTAAATACCATTACAAATCTGGGCCATAGGCTTTCTGTATCAGTTCCCTCTCTGCAAAGATAAATTAAACATGCTTTGTACAGGCATGGGGGTCATATAAGTATTAAGGTGACTTGCGTAACCTGCTCAGACTTTTGGACTGGTCCTGAAGCCAGGTGAGCTGGGCTTGGGTTTGGGATTCATAACAAATAAGAACATAAGAATGGCGATACTGAGTCAGACCAAAGGTCCATCTAGCCCACTGTCTTGTCATCATCGAATCATAGAAGATTAGGGTCGGAAGAGACCTCAGGAGGTCATTTGGTCAAATCCCCTGCTCAAAGCAGGACCAACCCCAACTAAATCATTCCAGCCATGGCTTTGTCAAGCCAGGCTTTAAAAACCTCAAAGGATGGAGAGTCCACCACCTCCCTAGGTAACCCATTCCAGTGCTTCACCACCCTCCTAGTGAAATAGGTTTTCCTAATATCCAACCTAGACCTCCCAACTGTGACTTGAGACCATTGCTTCTTTTTCTGTCCTCTGCCACCACTCAGAACAGCCAAGCTCCATCCCCTTTGGAACCCCCCTTCAGGTGGTTGAAGGCTGCTATCAAATCCCCCCTCACTCTTCTCTTCTGCAGAATAAATAATCCCAGTTCCCTCAGCTTTCCTCGTAAGTCATGTGCCCGAGGCCCCCTAATCATTTTTGTTGCCCTCTGCTGGACTCTCTCCAATTTGTCCACATCCTTTATGTAATGGGGGGGCCCAAAACTGGACGCAGTACTCCAGATGTGGCCTCACCAGTGCCAAATAGAGGGGAATAATCACTTCCCTTGATCTGCTGGCAATGCTCCTACTAATAAAGCCCAATATGCCATTAGTCTTCTTGGCAACAAGGGCACACTGTTGACTCATATCCAGCTTCTCATCCACTGTAATCCCCAGATACTTTTCTGCAGAACTGCCGCTTAGCCAGTTGGTCCCCAGCCCATAGCAGTGCATGGGATTCTTCTGTCCTAAGTGCAGGACTCTGCACTTGTCCTTGTTGAACCTCATCAGATTTCTTTTGTCCCAATCCTCCAATTTGTCTAGGTACTCTGGACCCTATCCCTACCTTCCAGCATATCTACTTCTCCCCCTAGTTTAGTGTCATCTGCGAACTTGCTAAGGGTGTAAGCCATCCCATCATCCAGATCGTTAATGAAGATGGCCCCAGAACCAATCCTCTGGGCACTCCACTTGTTACCAGCTGCCAACTAGACATCAAACCGTTGATCACTACCTGTTGAGCCAGATGATCTAGACTGCTTTCTATCCACCTTATAGGCCATTCATCCAATCCATACTTTCTTAATTTGCTGGCAAGAATACTGTGGGAGACCATATCAAAAGCTTTGCTAAAGTCAAGGTATATCATGTCCACTGCTTTCCCCATATCCACAAAGCCAGTTATCTCATCATAGAAGGCAATCAGGTTGGTCAGGCATGACTTGCCCTTTGTGACTCCATGTAGACTGTTCCTGATCACTTTTCTCTCCTCCAAGTGATTCAAAATGGATTCCTTGTGGACCTGCTCCATGATTTTTCCAGGGACTGAGGTCCAACAGTGGCCAGTGCCAGTTGCCCCAGAGGGAATGAACAGAGCAGGTAATCATCAGGTGATTCATCCCCTGTCACCCATTCCCAACTTTTGGCAAACAGAGACTAGGGACACCATCCCTGCCAATCCTGGCTAATACCCATTGATGACCTATCCTCCATGAATTTATCTAGTTCTTTTTTGAACTCTGTTATAGTCTTGGCCTTCAAAACATCCTCTGGCAAGGAGTTCCACAGGTTGACTGTGAGTTGTGTGAAGAAATACTTCCTTTTGTTTGTTTTAAACCTGCTGCCTATTAATTTCATTTGATGACCCCTGGTTCTTGTGTTATGAGAAGGAGTAAATAACACATCTTATTTACTTCATCCACATCAGTCATGATTTTACAGGCCTCTGTCATATCCCCCCTTAGTTATATAACTATTTGCCAAGCTGAACAGTCCCAGTCTTTTTAATCTCTCCTCATACAGCAATTCCAAGATATCTTTTCTGAACTGGGGCAAGCAGATCTGCCTGCACTATTGAAGACGTGGGTGTACCGTGGATTTATATAGAGACAATATGATAAGCACCTCGTTATGGCAACACAGTAACACCATCTCCCCAGACAGCATTGAGCCATGGTCAGTGCACTGAGGTCAACGCAGTACACATGTACCTGCCATGTGACCTATGTTGACCCTTCTAGTCCTCCAGCAGCTGTCCCACAATCCCTGCACTTGTCGCAATTGTGAGCTCCACAGCCCATGGGTCTTGGAGACATTTACAAATGCTGTGTATTTTTGAAAAGCCTTTTCCTGATTGCACAGGTTGGCGAGCACACCTAGTAGCTCTACCTTGTTGAGTGCAACTGTCCGGCTGACCATACCAGCTACATGCTCTGGACATGCTCCTGCTTAGAGTAACCAGGATGTATTGGTGCTCTTGGGCCTGTGGGGAGAAGAGGCTGTGCAGGCCCAGCTATGGACTGGCTGTGGATATCAGAGAGCAGATTGCTTGGGGATGCAGGCGAAGGACTACAGCAGGGATCAGCAGCAGTGCCATGTGAAAGAGTGGCAGGGTTACCACAGGGTCAAGGAAGACCAACAGTTGATCTACTACCGAGCTGCAGACCTGCTGGTTTTATAATGTGCTGCAAGCTATACGTGGTGGAGAACCCACCAGCATACCACAGAGCACTGTGGATGCCTCCAAGGAGCCCGAGACAGAAACCCCTGTCCATTGCAGTCTAGTCAGTACCAGCAGCCAAGCAGGGTGAGCTCTCTGCATGGGAAGGAAAACATAGGGGTGTGAATGCATTTCCCATTACAGCGTATACATGTACTGATGGGCCAGAGCCTATGCAGCAGGACACAGGTATCAACTTTCCATTAATTTACTCATACTCAAAGAGGGTGCGGTACAACAAACAGCAGTAGGGTTGTTATCATCTTTTCATTTTCTTGGAGATTTAGCTGAGGGGTAGGGGCAGAATGCAGGGGTGTAATCAGGAAGACCAAGGCACAATAGGAGTTGCAGCTAGCAAGGGATGTGAAGGGTAACAAGAAGGGTTTGTACAGGTATGCTAGCAACAAGAAGGTCAGGGAAAGTGTGGGACCCTTACTGAATGGGGGCAGCAACATAGTGACAGATGATGTGGAAAAAGCTGAAGGCTTTTTTTGCCTCGGTCTTCACAGACAAGGTCAGCTCCCAGACTGGCTGCACTGGGCAACACAGTATCGGGAGGAGGTGAGCAGCCCTCAGTGGTGAAAGAACAGATTAAGGACTATTTTAAAAAGCTGGATGTGCACAAATCCATGGGTCCAGATCTCATGCATCCAAGGGTGCATCAAATGGCTGATGTGATTGCAGAGCCACTATCTCTAAAAATTCGTGGCTATCGGGGAAGGTCCCGGACGATTGGAAAAGAGCAAATATAGTGACCATATTTAAAAAAGGGAAGAAAGAGAACCCGGGAAACTACAGGCTGGTCAGCCTCACTTCAGTCCCTGGCAAAATCACGGGGCAAGTCCTCAAGAAATCCATTTTGAAGCACTTGGAGGAGGGGAAGGTGATCAGGAACAGTCAACATGGATTCACCAAAAGCAAGTCATGCCTGACCAACCTGATTGCCTTCTATGATGAGATAACTGGCTCTGTGGATATGGGGAAAGTGGTGGATGTGATATATCTTGACTTTAGCAAAGTTTTGATATGGTCTCCCACAGTATTCTTGCCAGCAAGTTAAAAAAGTATGGATTGTATGAATGGCCTATAAGGTGGATAGAAAGCTGGCTAGATTGTCAGGCTCAACAGGTAGTGATCAATGGCTTGATGTCTAGTTGACAGCCGGTAACAAGCAGAGTGCCCCAGGGGTTGGTCCTTGGGCTGATTTTGTTCAACATCTTTATCAATGATCTGGATGATGGGATTAATTGCACCCTCAGCAAGTTTGCAGATGACACTAAGCTAGAGGGAGAAGTAGATATGCTGGAGGGTAGGGATAGGGTTCCGAGTGACCTAGAAAATTTGGAGGATTGGGCCAAAAGAAATCTGATGAGGTTCAACAGGGAGAAGTGCAGAGTCCTGCACTTAGGACAGAAGAATCCCATGCACTGCTACAGGCTGGGGACCAACTGGCTAAGCAGCAGTTCTGCAGAAAAGGACCTGAAGATTACAGTGGACGAGAAGCTGGATATGAGTCAGCAGTGTGCCCTTGTTGCCAAGAAGGCCAACGGTATTGGGCTTTATTAGTAGGAGCACTGCCAGCAGATCAAGGCACGTGATTATTCCTCTCTATTTATAGATTCATAGATTCATAGATACTAAGGTCAGAAGGGACCATTCTGATCATCTAGTCCGACCTCCTGCACAGCGCAGGCCACAGAATCTCACCCACCCTCTCCTATGAAAAACCTCACCCATGTCTATTTGGCACTGGTGAGGCCACACCTTGAGTATTGCATCCAATTTTGGTCCCCCACTACAGAAGGGATGTGGACAAATTGGAGAGAGTCCAGCATAGGGCAACAAAAATGATTAGGGGGCTGAGGCATATGACTTACGAGGAAAGCTGAGGGAACTGGGATTATTTATTCTGCAGAAGAGAAGAGTGAGGGGAGATTTGATAGCAGCCTTCAACTACCTGAAGGGGGGTTCCAAAGAGGATGGAGCTCATCTGTTCTCAGTGATGGCAGATGACAGAACAAGGAGTGGGGGAGGTCTAGGTTGAATATTAGGAAACACGACTTCACTAAGAGGGTGGTGAAGCACTGGAATGGGTTACCTAGGGAGGTGGTGGAATCTCCATCCTTCAAGGTTTTTAAGGCCCAGCTTGATAAAGCCTTGGCTGGGATGATTTAACTGGTGTTGGTCCTGCTTTGAATAGGGGATTGGACTAGATGACCTCCTGAGGTCTCTTCCAGCCCTAATAGTCTATGATGCTATGATGTGAACCAGTTTCTTTATATGCCCAAGGATGTCCCTTGTAGGCTCCTGAGAGGATTACAAACATAGTTTAATAATTATAAATGTACAGCAAGCACCACAAGATTAATCAGTGCATTAACAGACAGTGTTATATTCATAAGTGCACAGCAAGCACCACACAGTTCCTAATAGCTCCAAAAGTTCAGGGCCAGGAAAAGGAGTCAGCATTCCGCAGGCCTGTGACTGACTGTTGATGAGCTCTTTCAAGGGCTGTCTCAGCCACATAACTCTGCAATGAGTTCTTCTAATTGCCTTTGTGTCTGGCTGTTCAAACTCAGCAGACAGCCACTCCACCTCCATCCCAGCAGTGACTTTTCCACCATTTTTTCAAAGTTATTATGCAAGACACAATGGCCATTCGGCTATATTTCCCACCGAGATCCAATCTTGTGAGTGGTTTCAGAGTAGCAGCCGTGTTAGTCTGTATTCGCAAAAAGAAAAGGAGGACTTGTGGCACCTTAGAGACTAACAAATTTATTTGAGCATAAGCTTTCGTGAGCTACAGCTCACTTCATCAGATGCATTTGATGGAAAATACAGAGGGGAGATTGATATACACACACAGAGAACATGAAACAATGGGTTTTATCATACACACTGTAAGGAGAATGATCACTTAAGATGAGCCATCACCAGCAGCATGGGGGGAGGGAGGAAAACCTTTCATGGTGACAAGCAAGGTAGGCTATTTCCAGCAGTTAACAAGAACATCTGAGGAACAGTGGGGGTTGGGTGGGGGGGAGAAATAACATGGGGAAATAGTTTTACTTTATGTAATGACTCATCCATTCCCAGTCTCTATTCAAGCCTAAATTAATTGTATCCAGTTTGCAAATTAATTCCAATTCCGCAGTGTCTCGTTGGAGTCTGCTTTTGAAATTTTTTTGTTGAAGAATAGCCACCCTCAGGTCTGTAATCGAGTGACCGGAGAGATTGAAGTGTTCTCCAATTGGATTTAGAATGTTATAATTCTTGATGTCTGATTTGTGTCCATTTATTCTTTTACGTAGAGACTGTCCAGTTTGACCAATGTACATGGCAGAGGGGCATTGCTGGCACATGATGGCATATATCACATTGGTAGATGCGCAGGTGGACGAGCCTCTGATAGTGTGGCTGATGTGATTAGGCCCTATGATGGTGTCCCCTGAATGGATATGTGGGCAGAGTTGGCAGCGGGCTTTGTTGCAAGGATAGGTTCCTGGGTTAGTGGTTCTGTTGTGTGGTGTGTGGTTGCTGGTGAGTATTTGCTTCAGATTGGGGGGCTGTCTGTAAGCAAGGACTGGCCTGTCTCCCAAGATCTGTGAGAGTGATGGGTCGTCCTTCAGGATGGGTTGTAGATCCTTGATGATGCGTTGGAGAGGTTTTAGTTGGGGGCTGAAGGTGATGGCTAGTGGTGTTCTGTTATTTTCTTTGTTGGGCCTGTCCTGTAGTAGGTGATTTCTGGGTACTCTTCTGGCTCTGTCAATCTGTTTCTTCACTTCAGCAGGTGGGTATTGTAGTTGTAGGAATGCATGATAGAGATCTTGTAGGTGTTTGTCTCTGTCTGAGGGGTTGGAGCAAATGCGGTTATATCGTAGAGCTTGGCTGTAGACAATGGATCGTGTGGTATGATCTGGATGAAAGCTAGAGGCATGTAGGTAGGAATAGCGGTCAATAGGTTTCTGATATAGGGCGGTGGTTATGTGACCATCGCTTATTAGCACCGTAGTGTCCAGGAAGTGGATCTCTTGTGTGGACTGGTCCAGGGTGAGGTTGATGGTGGGTTGGAAATTGTTGAAATCCTGGTGGAATTCCTCAAGGGTTTCTTTTCCATGGGTCCAGATGATGAAGATGTCATCAATGTAGCGCAAGTAGAGTAGGGACATTAGGGGACGAGAGCTGAGGAAGCGTTGTTCTAAGTCAGCCATAAAAATGTTGGCATACTGTGGGGCCATGCGGGTACCCATCGCAGTGCCGCTGATTTGAAGGTATACATTGTCCCCAAATGTGAAATAGTTATGGGTGAGGACAAAGTAAAGTTCAGCCACCAGGTTTGCCATGACATTATCGGGGATACTGTTCCTGATGGCTTGTAGTCCATCTTTGTGTGGAATGTTGGTGTAGAGGCTTCTACATCCATAGTGGCCAGGATGGTGTTTTTAGGAAGATCACCAATGGATTGTAGTTTCCTCAGGAAGTCAGTGGTGTCTCGAAGATAGCTGGGAGTGCTGGTAACATAGGGCTGAAGGAGGGAGTCTACATAGCCAGACAATCCTGCTGTCAGGGTGCCAATGCCTGAGATGATGGGGCATCCAGGATTTCCAGGTTTATGGATCTTGGGTAGCAGATAAAATACCCCAGGTCGAGGTTCTAGGGGTGTGTCTGTGCGGATTTGCTCTTGTGCTTTTTCAGGGAGTTTCTTGAGCAAATGCTGTAGTTTCTTTTGGTAACTCTCAGTGGGATCAGAGGGTAATGGCTTGTAGAAAGTGGTGTTGGAGAGCTGCCTAGTAGCCTCTTGTTCATACTCCGACCTATTCATGATGACGACAGCACCTCTTTTGTCAGCCTTTTTGACTATGATGTCAGAGTTGTTTCTGAGGCTGTGGATGGCATTGTGTTCTGCACGGCTGAGGTTATGGGGCAAGTGATGCTGCTTTTCCACAATTTCAGCTCATGCACATCGGCGGAAGCACTCTGTGTAGAAGTCCAGTCTGTTGTTTCGACCTTCAGGAGGAGTCCACCAAGAATCCTTCTTTTTGTAGTGTTGGTAGGAAGGTCTCTGTGGGTTAATATGTTGGTCAGAGGTGTATTGGAAATATTCCTTGAGTCGGAGACGTCGAAAATAGGATTCTAGGTCACCACAGAACTGTATCATGTTCGTGGGGGTGGAGGGGCAAAAGGAGAGGCCCCGAGATAGGACAGATTCTTCTGCTGGGTTAACAGTATAGTTGGATAGATTAACAATATTGCTGGGTGGGTTACGGGAACCTCTGTTGTGGCCCCTTGTGGCATGTAGTAGTTTAGATAGCTTAGTGTCCTTTTTCTTTTGTAGAGAAGCAAAGTGTGTGTTGTAAATGGCTTGTCTAGTTTTTGTAAAGTCCAGCCACGAGGAAGTTTGTGTGGAAGGTTGGTTCTTTATGAGAGTAGCCATTTTTGAGAGCTCATTCTTAATCTTTCCCTGTTTGCTGTAGAGGATGTTGATCAGGTGGTTCCGCAGTTTCTTTGAAAGTGTGTGGCACAAGCTGTCAGCATAGTCTGTGTGGTATGTAGATTGTAATGGATTTTTTACCTTCAGTCCTTTTGGTATGATCTGTTTGCATTTGGAGAGGAAGATGATGTCTGTCTGGGTATCTGTGCGAGTTTTTTCATGAAGTTGACAGATTTCCACTCTATACGGCTAAATTCAGTGCCTTGCATAATGACAGGTTTCAAAGTAGCAGCCGTGTTAGTCTGTATTCGCAAAAAGAAAAGGAGGACTTGTGGCACCTTAGAGACTAACAAATTTATTTGAGCATAAGCATAAGAAACTGCGGAACCACCTGATAAACATCCATGATGAGGTCCTGTCGTCATCATGAATAGGTCGGAGTATGAACAAGAGGCTACTAGGCAGCTCTCCAACACCACTTTCTACAAGCCATTACCCTCTGATCCCACTGAGAGTTACCAAAAGAAACTATAGCATTTGCTCAAGAAACTCCCTGAAAAAGCACAAGAGCAAATCCTCGCAGACACACCCCTAGAACCCCGACCTGGGATATTCTATCTGCTACCCAAGATCCATAAACCTGGAAATCCTGGACGCCCCATCATCTCAGGCATTGGCACCCTGACAGCAGGATTGTCTGGCTATGTAGACTCCCTCCTCAGGCCCTACATTACCAGCACTCCCAGCTATCTTCGAGACACCACTGACTTCCTGAGGAAACTACAATCCATTGGTGATCTTCCTAAAAACACCATCCTAGCCACTATGGATGTAGAAGCCTCTACACCAACATTCCACACAAAGATGGACTACAAGCCGTCAGGAACAGTATCCCTGATAATGTCACAGCTAACCTGGTGGCTGAACTTTGTGACTTTGTCCTCACCCATAACTATTTCACATTTGGGGACAATGTATACCTTCAAATCAGCGGCACTGCGATGGGTACCCGCATGGCCCCACAGTATGCCAACATTTTTATGACTGACTTAGAACAACGCTTCCTCAGCTCTCGTCTCCTAATGCCCCTACTCTACTTACGCTACATTGATGACATCTTCATCATCTGGACCCATGGAAAAGAAGCCCTTGAGGAATTCCACCATGATTTCAACAATTTCCAACCCACCATCAACCTTACCCTGGACCAGTCCACACAAGAGATCCACTTCCTGAACACTATGGTGCTAATAAGCGATAGTCACATAAACACCACCCTATATCGGAAACCTAATGACCACTATTCCTACCTACATGCCTCTAGCTTTCATCCAGATCATACCACACGATCCATTGTCTACAGCCAAACTCTACGATATAACCGCATTTGCTCCAACTCCTCAGACAGAGACAAACACCTACAAGATCTCTATCATGCATTCCTACAACTACAATACCCACCTGCTGAAGTGAAGAAACAGATTGACAGAGCCAGAAGAGTACCCAGAAGTCACCTACTACAGGACAGGCCCAACAAAGAAAATAACAGAACACCACTAGCCATCACCTTCAGCCCCCAACTAAAACCTCTCCAACGCATCATCAAGGATCTACAACCTATCCTGAAGGACGACCCATCACACTCACAGATCTTGGGAGACAGACCAGTCCTTGCTTACAGACAGCCCCCCAATCTGAAGCAAATACTCACCAGCAACCACACACCACACAACAGAAACACTAACCCAGGAACCTATCCTTGCAACAAAGCCCGTTGCCAACTCTGCCCACATATCTATTCAGGGGACACCATCATAGGGCCTAATCACATCAGCCACACTATCAGAGGCTCATTCACCTGCTCATCTACCAATGTGATATATGCCATCATGTGCCAGCAATGCCCCTCTGCCATGTACATTGGCCAAACTGGACAGTCTCTACGTAAAATAATAAATGGACACAAATCAGACGTCAAGAATTATAACATTCAAAAATCAGTCAGAGAACACTTCAATCTCTTTGGTCACTCGATTACAGACCTGAGGGTGGCTATTCTTCAACAAAAAAATTTCATAAACAGATTCCAACGAGAGACTACGGAATTGGAATTAATTTGCAAACTGGATACAATTAACTTAGGCTTGAATAGAGACTGGGAATGGATGAGTCATTACACAAAGTAAAACTATTCCCCCATGTTATTTCTCCCCCCACCCCACCCCCCACTGTTCCTCAGATGTTCTTGTTAACTGCTGGAAATAGCCTACCTTGCTTGTCACCATGAAAGGTTTTCTTCCCTCCCCCCCTGCTGCTGGTGATGGCGTATCTTAAGTGATCACTCTCCTTACAGTGTGTATGATAAAACCCATTGTTTCATGTTCTCTGTGTGTGTATATCAATCTCCCCTCTGTATTTTCCATCAAATGCATCCGATGAAGTGAGCTGTAGCTCACGAAAGCTTATGCTCAAATAAATTTGTTAGTCTCTAAGATGCCACAAGTACTCCTAATCTTGTGAGTAAGTGCCGTAAGCGTCCCTTCTGTCTAGTCAAACCATATTCCACTGTCATTCTGTACCTGCTGTGCTGGTAGTTGAATCTTTCCTTGGTGCTGTCGAGGTGGCCATTGTATGGCTTCAGGAGCCAGGGGAACAAGGGGTAGGCTGGGTTACCCAGAATCACTGTTGGCATTTCCATATCGCCAACGGTAATTCACCAGGCAGGAAAGATTGTCCCTCCCTGCAGCTTTCTGAGCAGTCCTGTGTTCTTAAAGATAAGAATGTCATGAACTTTCCCTGACCAGCCCACATTTAATATCAATGAAGCATCCCCAGTGAATCACCAATATGTGCATAACTATAAAAAAGTAGCCCTTTCTGTTGCTGTATTCTGTGGCGAGTTGTTCTGGTGCCAAAATAGGGATATGCAGGCTGTCCATCACCGCACCGCAGTTCAGGAACTCCATTGCTACAAAGTCATCCATTATGTCCTGCATATTACCAAGAATCACAGACCTGTGTAGAAGGAAATGATTAACGGTCCTACACCCTTGCATGACAATGGCCCCCACTGTGGATTCTCCAACTCCAAAATGGTTTCCCACTGACAGGTAGCAATATGACACTGCAAGCTTCCACAGAGCAATCGCCACTCACTTCTCCACTGTCAATGCAGCTCCCATTCTGGTGTCCCTGAGCTAGAGGGCTGGGGTGAGCTCGGCGCACAGATCCAGGAATGTGGTCTTTTGCATCCAAAACTTCTGCAGCTGCTGCTCATCATCCCAAACCTGCATTACAATGCAATCTCAACAGTCAGTGCTCATTTCTCAAGCCCAGAAGTGGTGTTCCAGAATCTGCAGCTGCTTCATGAATGCCACCAGCATCTGTCAATTGAGTTTCACTATGTCCCACAGCAAACTGTCCTCCATGAAATTATCATGTTCCCCACTGCTGCAGTTTTTCCTGCAGTTCTGCAAATACCAGAGGATCATTCGTCCTATGTTTGCCAGCCTCAGGCCACTAATGAAGAGCTGGGTGGGCTCCAGGATTCTGTCAGAGATGGTGGACAGCATGAAGTGCCTCGTGGGTTTGTGGGGTTTTTTTTAAATGCACAAATTATGGGATAGAGATGGCCTGATGGGATGGATAAAGTTGCACGATGGGACCTTGATCCCTTGATCCCAGTTACCCCTGCACGACCTGTTTCTGCCACACTATGTATTGCCAAAATTTCCCGAAAGATAGTGCACTGGACAATCATAGAATCGTAGAAGATTAGGGTTGAAAGAGACTTCAGGAGGTCATGAAGACAAGAGACTTCTAGTCCAGCCCCCTGTTCAAAGCAGGACCAACACCAACGAAATCTTTGCAGCCAGGGCTTTGTCAAGCCAGGCCTTAAAAACCTCTAAGGATGGAGATTCCACCACCTCCCTAGGGAACCCATTCCAGTGCTTCACCACCCTCCTAGTGAAATAGGTTTTCCTAATATCCAACCTAGATCTCCCCTACTGCAACTTGAGACTAGTACTCCTTGTTCTGTCATCTGCCACCACTGAGAACAGCCAAGCTCCATCCTCTCTGGAACCCCCTTCAGATAGTTGAAGGCTGCTATCAAATCCCCCCTCACTCTTCTCTGATGCAGACTAAATAGTGAATTGCATACTGGGATACCTCCTGCACTGTGCATCAACACAGGCACTCCTGGTATGTATATGCAGCACTGATGCAAGGACTCAAGCATGCATATATGTGAGGGATATACTGACAGCCGCAGCTTTACACTGATGTAACTTGGGTCAACCAAAGTTTGTGGTTTAGCTGTGGCCTAAATGCAAGGAGAGTAGTTAGAGCAGTAGTCTGGGAGCCAGGTCATCTGCATGGCAATGCCAGCTCCACCATGGATTTATTGTGTGACATTGGCCAGTGAATGAATCCACCGGTGCTCTGTTAGCTGTAGCAGTAATAATCATATCTGGTGGGGTGGCAAGAGCTTGGGTCTAGAGGGCAGGGTACCAGACTGGAGTCAGTAGATGAGGCTCTAGTCCCAGCCCTGCCACTTACCTGCTGAATGGCCTTGGGTAAGTCACTCCCCATCCCTGCTTCCCCTCTTGCCCTTTGTCAGTCTTGTCTACTCAGAGTGATGGTTCGTCATCTGTGCAGCACCCAGCTCCATGGACCCCGATCTCCACCACGGTCCCTAGTGCTGCACTAAGACCACTGCTACCAGCAACAATGTATTAGCTGACAATGCACTGCACCCAGTTACCACTCAGCAAGGCAGTGCGGTAAGTCAGGGCGAGGGGTGTTTCCATCAGTTAATGTGTTTCATTTAAAAACAAGGATATCGCAGGAGGAACAACTAAAAAAGTGCCTGCAAACTGCTTGAAAATCACAAAGGGTAAGACTTTCAAACAGGCTTCAGCTACACAGGAACCTAAGTCCCATTTTCAAATGTGACTTAGGGCTAGATTTTTCAAGGTCTTTTGGAGCCTAAAGATGCAGACAGGCAACTGGTAGGATTTTCAAAAGTGCCTAGCTGTCCAACACCCAGGTGCCTCTAAAAATCTGCTCCAGATGCCTAAGCCACTTTTGAAAATAGGACTTAAGCCCTTTTGAAAATTTTAGCCAAAATAAATACATGCACAAAATATGCGTGTGTACAGCAGCAAAGCTGCAGAATGGACAGAAGTCTGGACTCAGAGATCACTAGTGACAAAGAACACATCTGTTCACCGATGTGTACGAGCGAGTGACATGCAGGTATAGAAGGCACTATGGTAGCATGGCATCTCTGCCCAGGAGTGCAGTGGGTATGTGAGTGATGTGCTGTTATAGTGGAGCTTGTGGGGACGACACCTATCTGCACTGTGGTACAATAGGTGAGTGAGTGACATGAAAGCAAACAACTTCACCCAACTCACCATGGTCTTTTTGAAGTTGTGTTTTTTCTTCAGATTGGGGCTGCCAATAAGTCATTCAAACAATGATCTAATACCTATGTGAATGTATGTAACACCTCAGTATTCTGGCAGGTTGCAGGCTTGCCAGAAAGCAATCACTTGTAATTAGGGAGAAAGAATTCAAATGTACTGGCCTTTCAGGGCAGCCTCTTTTCCAGCCATGTTTGTAGCATTTTAATCATCTCATTAGCTGGAGTTCTGCTAAGCAACTGCGTATGTGTAAGTTCCTTCTGCATTCAGAGAAACCTTCTATGCAAACCTATCACTGCCAAGGGGCTGCCTAGGAACTGTCTGTGGTGAAGAGAAGAGACACCTGCATTGCAATGGGACCAGAATTTTCCCATCGGGGCATCTGGGAGTCTGGTTCTTGGGGTGCAGGGTGCCTCTCATCTCAAGTGTAACCTCTTCATGCTTCCTTATGACGTTAGCAGGCATCAGGAGACACACAGAGCAGTGGGGGATGGAGGGCAGGGATCATAGCTGAGGTAAGTCTGAGCCCTCAGCCAACTGGGGAGGACTTTGTGCTGCCCAGTTGGCAAAATGGAATTAACACCATCCCAGGAGGGTCAGTACCAGTAACCCCCCTCTTACAGATGGAAAGTGAGGTGCCCTATTTCCTATGGCACAGGGCTAGGAAAAGAACCCCATTCCCCCCAGTCCTAGGTCAGAGCCATCCCCACTGTGCCTCTCCTTCACCTGGCTCACCCTGTCTGTAACAGCAGGGAACTCCAGGAGGAGCATCCCAGATTGGTTAACCAGTTCCTCAACTCCATCTCTTTGGCAACATTCCTGCTTTGGAAAAGGTACCAGTGGGAACTCTGCTTGCAGGCGAGCTAGAACCTGGCAGAGCAGTGGCTGGGATAAGAGAGCAGGAGAGTTATGAGGGAGGGATAGTTCAGTGGTTTGAGCATTGGCCTGCTAAACCCAGGGTTGTGAGTTCAATCTTTGAGAGGGCCATTTAGGGATCTGGGGCAAAAATTGGGGATTGGTCCTGCTTTAGCAGGGGGTTGGACTAGATGACCTCCTGAGGTCCCTTCCAACCCTGATATTCTATGATTCTATGAAATCAACCAGGAAAGTCCACCCCCTATTCACTTGTGCTACTGATCCTCCTTAATCCCCAACACACCTCCAAAGGCCCCATGTTAAAGCTGCTAACCAAGAAAGCCTGGACAAACAGCCTAACAGTGAGCACTGGTTTAGGACAGGCCATGTGGTTGGTGCTGTGGGAAACTGGTGAGTCTGTGCTGTGCAGAAGACCCCAGCACTGGGCCAGAGGCTCAGTCAGACATTAGAAGCACTATTGAGGTCAGGCAAGGCTGAACACTGTGCCAAGAGCCCATGAGCACACAGAGCTTGGTCCTGAGTGGGATTTAAGGTGGACTTAGACATAGAAGCAGTGCTTCAGTTTGAGTTTGTCACAGGCGTGGAAGAGATTTAGGTATACCAACCCCATTGATTTTGAATGAGAAAATAATTATCCTGACTCCCTTAGGCACTTTTGAAAATCCACCCTCAGTCCCCTCTGCTGACTCAAATTCCTCTCAAATTCCAGTTACAGCCCGGAGTAGTGAAAGGGTTGCCAACTTTCTAATTCCAGAAAACTGAACACCTTTTTCCCACCCCTGCCATGCCCCTTCCCGAGGCCCCACTCCCCACTCACTCCATCCCACCTCCCTCCATCACTCGCTCTCCCCCACCTTCGCTCACATGCTCATTTTCACTGCAAGGCCCAAACAGGCACCAGGAGAAGGCCAGGAGCTTCAACAGTTTGAATGTGGGAGATGGAATGCGTGATTCAAATACCTGGCTTGAAGGTTGGGCCCCAGAGCGAAGGGGTGGCTGGCCAGCTGGCACTGAGGGGGCTCTACTCTGCACGGGCCCTGGGCTGCTCACTGAGTTTTATTGTCTGGTTTTATTGCCTTTTCATTTTCTCTCTTTGATTATGATGGTGCCTGGGAGGACTCCACTCTTCCAGGGGCTGCCTAAATCAGCCAGCAGGAAACCAACTAGGGGCCGTGCTCCTCTTGATCTGCTGCTTACAAACAGGGAAGAATTGGCAGGGGAAGTAGAAGTGGGTGACAACCTAAGCAGCAGTGACCATGAGATGGTTGAGTTCAGGATCTGGACAAAAGAAAGAAAGAAGAGTAATAAAATATGGACACTGGACTTCAGAAAAGCAGACTTAGACTCCCTTAGGGAACTGATGGGCAGGATCCCCTGGGAGGCTAATATGAGGGGGAAAGGAGTCCAGGAGAGCTGGCTGTATTTTAAAGAAGCCTTATTGAGGGTGCAGGAACAAAACATCCCAATGTGCAGAAAGAATAGCAAATATGGCAGAGACCAGCTTGGCTTAACAGTGAAATCTTCGGTGAGCTTAAACTCAGAAAGAAAGCTTACAAGAAGTGGAAATTTGGACAGATGACTAGGGAGGAGTACAAAAAAATTGCTAGAGCATGCAGGGGTGTAATCAGGAAGGCCAAGACACAATTGGAGTTGCAGCTAGCAAGGGATGTGAAGAGTAACAAGAAGGGTTTCTACAGGTATGTTAGCAACAAGAAGAAGGTCAGGGAAAGTGTGGAATCCTTAGTGAATGGGGGAGGCAGACTAGTGACAGATGATGTGGAAAAAGCTGAAGTACTCAATGCTTTTTTTGCCTCGGTCTTCACAGACAAGGTCAGCTCCCAGACTGCTGCACTGGGCAACACAGCATGGGGAGGAGGTGAGCAGCCCTCAGTGGTGAAAGAACAGGTTAAGGACTATTTAGAAAAGCTGGACATGCACAAGTCCATGGGTCCAGATCTAATGCATCCAAGGGTGCTGAGGGAGTTGGCTGATGTGATTGCAGAGCCATTGGCCATTATCTTTGAAAGTTTGTGGCGCTTGGGGGAGGTATCGGATGATTGGAAAAAGGCAAATATAGTGACCATATTTAAAAAAGGGAAGAAAGAGAACCCGGAGAACTACAGACGGGTCAGCCTCACTTCAGTCCCTGGCAAAAAGATGGAGCAGGTCCTCATGGAATCCATTTTGAAGCACTTGGAGAAGAGGAAGGTGATCAGGAACAGTCAACATGGATTCACCAAAGGCAAGTCATGCCTGACCAACCTGATTGCCTTCTTAATGAGATAACTGGCTCTGTAGATATAGGGAAAGCAGTGGATCTGATATACCTTGACTTTAGCAAAGCTTTTGATATGGTCTCGCACAATACTCTTGCCAGCAAGTTAAGAAGTATGGATTGGATGAATGGCCTACAAGGTGGATAGAAAGCTGGCTAGATTGTCGGGCTCGACGGATAGTGATCAACGGCTCGATGTCTAGTTGGCAGCCGGTATCAAGCAGAGTGCCCCAGGGGTTGGTCCTGGGGCTGGTTTTGTTCAACATCTTTATTAATGATCTGGATGATGAGATGAATTGAACCTTCAGCATGTTCGCAGATGACACTAAGCTGGGGGGAGAGGTAGATATGCTGGAGGGTAGGGATAGGGTCCAGAGTGACCAAGACAAATTGGAGGATTGGGCCAAAAGAAATCTGATGAGGTTCAACAAGGACAAGTGCAGAGTCCTGCACTTAGGACACAAGAATCCCATGCACTGCTACTGGCTAAATCAGCAGTTCTGTAGAAAAGGACCTGGTGATTACAGTGGATGAGAAGCTGGATATGAGTCAGCAGTGTGCCCTTGTTGCCAAGAAGGCCAATGGTATATTGGGCTGTATGAGTAGAAGCAATGCCAGCAGATCGAGGGAAGTGATTATTTCCCTCTATTCAGCATTGGTGAGGCAACACCTGGAGTATTGTGTCAAGTTTTGGTCCCCCCACTACAGAAGGGATGTGGACAAATTGGAGAGAATCCAGCAGAGGACAATGAAAATGATTAGGGGACTGGGGCACATGATTTACAAGGAGAGGCTGAGGGAACTGGGGTTATTTATTCTGCAGAAGAGAAGAGTGAGATTTAATAGCAGCCTTCAATTACCTGAAGGGGGGTTCCAAAGACCTCGGCTGTTCTCAGTAGTGGCAGATGACAGAACAAGAAGCAATGGTCTCAAATTGCAGTGGGGGAGGTCTAGGTTGGATGTTAGGAAACACTGTTTCACATGGGGGTGGTAGCTCTGGGACATGGAGAGGATGGGTGGAAGAGCACTGTAAGGGGTACAGGGCTGGGATGGGTAGGTGTGGAGGGCAGGGCAGGATGGGACAGGGGAGAGATACAGTGAGGTGGATGGGAGTGTGGGGGGGTTGGGGCTGGGAGGGATGCAGTGATAGCAGTGCAGGGCTGGGGGGAGGAGTTGCCCAGAGTCCAGAGCTGCTGGGGCCAGTGGTGGACTCAGAAGGACTGTCCTGGGCTCGGTGGGGGGCAGTGCTGCCAGGGCAGAGGTGGTGCTGGGGTGGTGCTGCCAGGCTGAGCCTGCCCCCATCTTCCCGAGGTGGCCAGGCTGGGCTAGGTGCTGGGTCCATTTCATTCTCCTCCTCTCCCCTCCAGCAGCCCCATTCCCAGCACTCAGGCCCTACTGTCCTGGGTGCTACAGGAATACCTAGAACAGATGGACTAGCCAGGGATAGGTTGGGGGCCAGAGGGGGGATTTTGGTCAGTTAGCACTGTTGGGCTGCTATGGCAGAGTAGCTGGTGCTGCAGGGCAGTGTTTCTCAACCAGGGGTCTGGGGCCCCCTGGGGAACTGCAAACAGGCTTCAGGTGGTCCACCAAGCAGGGCCAATGTTAGACTCGCTGGGGCCCAGGGCAGAAAGCCGAAGTCCTGCCATGCGGGGCTGAAGCCCGGGGCGCTGAACCCCACCACCTGGGGCTTAAGTCGAAGCCTGAGCAACTTAGCTTTGTGGTGTGGTGTGGGGCCCTGGGCCCTGTGGTGTGGGGCCCTGGGCAATAGCCCTGCTTGCTATCCCCTAACACCGGCTCTGGCTTTTATATGCAGAAAAAAATTGTTGTGGCACAGCTGGGCTGTGGAGTTTTTATAACATGTTGTGGGGGCCTCAGAAAGAAAAAAGTTGAGAACCCCTGCTGTAGAGTACAAGTCTAGGGCAGCCTGAGGTTGTATGATAGGCTCCAGCCAATGGGTCTTCTCTCTCTCTCTTTCTCTCATGAGGCCATGTTACATTTTCTAATTAATGTCATGGCTCCTGCCACCAACCCTCTGCTCTGAATAGCTGGTCCCCCCACCACCAGCAACTGCTATCAGTCCCCAGAAAGACTCTGCAGGGGCTGGCTCAGCTGAGAAGGAAAGCAGCTGATCATTACACTGCAGGACACACTAAAGCAGAGAGCTTCGAAAAACTGGGTTGGAAGAGAAAAGGGAAGGAGGGCAGAGGAACAAGGCAGGGATGGCAAAAGAGGATTCGAAAAAAGAGAATGGGAGGAATAGAAAGTTGATGGGCTTGGGCAGCTGGGCCCGTGTGACAGGTTCCCCAGGGTGCAACCTGGAACTGGGGTACCAACCTGGGCTCCCTTTCACACTATGATGCCATGACAAGCTGCAAGCCAGCTGGCTCCCTGGACTACCTGATTCCTGCAGTCTGGTGAGCCAGCTGGCCTAGGAGTCTGCACTTACACAGACATCCACAGGCAGGGACAGACCCAGATGCATTACTTCGATGCTTCTCTGAGCCACTCATGAACCAACAATAGAGAGGCTCCAGCCAATTCCCCACAGCTCCCCAGCCTAGGACATCAGAGCTGTACTGTCCTGCCCTGGTCAGAAGCCTGAGCAGTATAAGTTTATTACACAGTCCACTCCCCTCAATGTGGAGAGAACATGCACCAGCTCTTTTTCCTGAGCAAATTTTCCAAGCATTTCATACCAAAACACTGTTTAGCTAAAATATAAAACAGATTTATTAACTACAGAAAGATAGATTTTAAGTGATTATAAGTAGTAAGTGTATAGATCAATACTGGTTACCTACGAAATAAAAAGTAAAATCGCAATCTGAGTTCTATAAACTAGACAGGATTTTAATTAAACAGTGTCTCACCCTGATGGTATTGTATCCTTAATACACAAGCTTGGATTCTCCTTTCCAGCCTGGGACCACCTCCCCAGTTCAGTCTTTTTCCTCCAGATGTGTTTCCAGGTGTTGAGTTATGGGGGGAGTGAGGACAAATGATGATGTCACTTCCCCTCCTTTATAGGTTCCTCCAGCTTGCTGGAAAGATCTTTTGCTATGACGTGCATCAAGCAGTGTCCATTGTCTACGTGCTCCCTCTGAGAAGCCTTCATTGTACACAGATCCTATGATAGTCCTTGGTAGTGTGGATTCCCCTGAATGGGCCATCCACGCTGCCTGGCTTCTCCATTGTTGTACCTGAAAGGTTGCTTGTGGGTGTTCTCAACCTCACAACATATCTCAGTAACATACACATAGCAAAATTTCATAACTTTCCATACAATGATAGCACATCCAATCCAACAGAATATTAATATTCAGCAGATCAAGACTTTTAAAATGATATTTCACAAGGCATACTTTGTACAAAACATATCATAATTATGACAGTGGTGAATATGGGGGTGCCAGGGTGTTGCTTTGGGGTACAGAGTGTCACAACATCTCTCAGCCCCTTTTCTGACTTCTCTGATTATTTTGCTCCCGGGCCAGCTGGTTCTCTGGACTACCTGATTCCTGCAATCTGGTGAGCCAGCTGGCCTAGGAGTCTGTTGATACCTGGCAGAAGGAAGGGCCAGCCTGGATAAGCCAAGTTCTCCCTGCTGGGTGAGTTGGAAGGGCTGTGTCCAGGCTGTACCTACAGGGTGTGCTCAGGCCAGACTTTCACCAAGGCCCCAGACTTAGCCAGCAGTAGCAGTCACCACCAACCATGGGTTATGAACCCACAGCACACCCAGACCAGGGGCAGCAGTGCAATTTCCACTAGGAGCCAGGCACATCCTGGCTCAGAGGAGCTGAGTCATGCACCTTCACTGACAGTGTGACTCCTGCCCCAGGCTGCTGCAGGTGCCGCAGTCTCAAAGGGTCAGGCACTCAACTGTGGTGACAAGGACGATTTCCATTTCTCTGGGCGGGTGCAGGGGACAATGAGCCCTGGGAATGTCTCCTGAACATGCAGTTTGGATGCCCTCGGTCAGACGTCTGCTGGTGTTCCCAGTTATCTGCCTGTTTGTCCGCCTCATTGCAGCTCCACTGTGATATGTACATCCTGGGACTGCAGCCAGGACGCGCTCAACGCAGACCCTGATTTGGTCAGGGCGAGCCCTGGCTTGGCTCCCCTGTAGCAATTAATCCTACAGACCAGTGACATTTGCTTTTGGAGACTTTGCTGAGTCACCATGCATTCCACCCAGCCCCCCGGCTGCAGCCTCTGTGAATTAGCTGGGTTCTACTGCATCTACTTGTTCAATGGCAGATACAACATCTCCTGCCTCCTGGAACCTGATGGAGAAGCAGCATGAATCTGAGCAATCTGAGCTGGGAGCAGCTCAGCAACCTGTCGCACTTGGACTGTTTTGTTTTCAGGAATGGAAATCCTGGTAAACCCACTAGAGCTGATGTTTACCGGGGTTACATTACCAAAAGGCTGCCCAGCCCTTGTGGGTGCAATTTGTGCCTGCAACTTTGTACCTACAACTCAGCTGGGGGCACTAGTCAGGTACTTACCACTTGCACCTGCAGCTCCAGTGGAAATGCAAAAAATACCGGGGAAAAAGGTTGCAGGATTGCAAATTGCACCCAGAAAACAGATTTCAGAGTAGCAGCCGTGTTAGTCTGTATTCGCAAAAAGAAAAGGAGGACTTGTGGCACCTTAGAGACTAACAAATGTATTTGAGCATGCTCAAGTACTCCTTTTCTTTTTCCAGAAAACAGAAGCCATCCTTGATGGACAGATGTAGTATTGCTTTGGACAACTAAAAATAGAGCTCCTTGGAACAGGGAATGCATCTTCAATCATCAGCATCTCTCTGCTTTGGAAGTGAGCAGCCCTCTAACAGCATTGATGTAATACAGATAATAACTCACAAAATAGGGCCAAGTTTTCAAAGCTCCCTAAAGAATCGGGATGACTTTTCCCATTCAGATGAATTTAAACTGGGTGCTTAATCCCGCTAATCTGCTGTGAAAATTTCAGTTGGGCCTAACAGCAATAATGCCAAGACTTGAGTCCTGCAGTCCTTGCACTCACAAAACTCCCATTGAAGTCAAATAGCTTTTGAGGGTGGGGGCAGGGTGGGAGGCGCTTTGAGGATCATGCCTTGGAGAACACATGATGCAGCTAAATATAGGGGTACAGAATGCATAGTACCAGTGCAGTCACTAGGTGTCTATAAGCAGCAGCAAGGAAGTGATCTGATTTAAACATCCTGAGCGCAAGCTGTGGAGTAGGCTCCAGGGAGCCTGCTGCTGTACTCTAGCGGCCAAATGCTGTTGATACTCCCAGAGAAAACGTTGTATTATATATGAGTTGTCCTAGATACACAATGTGAGGAGCACAAATCTCAACAAATACAGTAGAATCCACCACTTAGATGTGAGAGTGTTGTGCAAAGATGCTGAACTCCATGAATAAAGGAACAGAAAAAGATCAAAAAGAGCCCTGTACAGAAACAGAGAAGCTCTGCAGTAGAAGAGTGGGAGTGGGAAACCTTTTCCAACCCCTGTTTGCTGTGACTAGATCTGCTCCTGGGCTTCCTTGCACTGCAGTTATTAAATTGCTTTGAAACATCTCATCCCCATGGCTGGTAAAGCTCTGGGAAATTTAAAGGGGAAGAGGAGAGTTTATCATGCTGCGGTTGCTGCTCTTGCTGGAGAGAGGTGAATTGGAATGTCACAGAGGAGATAAACGTGTCCTTTTTCCTGGGCAGAAAGGATTTGGTGATATGTTGCCAGGACACCAACAAGGCCCTTAATTGTGTGGCTTTTCCTACAGTCCCGTCCACTTCCAGTGCTGCTCAGACCAGGTCTGTCACAGCTGGAAAGGCTCCCTGGCCTCTGCTCCAGCAGAGAGGGACAGGGAAAGACATGCCTCTCGAATTCCAGAGGGACACTGGCTAGTGGCCTGACCCATCCTATCAGCTAGACAGAGCTCAGGAAAATCAATGAGAGGAGGCCAAGCAGAATGAGAAGCAGATTGTAGCTGAACTCCTGCAGCGCAAGAGAGATTTGACAAAAGGACAGGCAATTCCAAAGGCAAATGGCGATTACACAGAAATCCTCAAGCCCTCCTGCCCCTCCCTCTCACACCTCCTGCATGTACCTGCTTGCTCCTCTTCTTGCTACCACGTGTCCCAGAATGGAGAGAACTCTGGTACTAGAGGTGGGCAACAAACTCACACCAGCTACCTAATGTACTCAACCCCCATAGAGGGGAGAGGGAAACAGATCAGCATCCTGAGGAAATGCCTCTACATCAGATCTGCTTGGAACCCACAATTCCTCTTGAGCAGGAAATTTCCATTTTTTTCCAAATGGAAAACTGGAATTTCAAAATCTCCTGGGAATGAAATTCCAAAAGTTTGTTTTGGAAAAAACGGAAACAGTTCTGTATGACTTGATTGAAAATTTTAACTTTATTGTGCTGATTTTTATATTGTATTATAGCAAAGTCAAAAAAAATCCCACTGCACAGGTATTGGGGGTCTCTCGTCTATGGGGTCTGGATCCTGCATGCCTTCTCAATCCATTCCAGAAAAGTAGCCCCCACCCCTGGAGGGACCATGGCAGTATGTAACCCCAGCGCTTCTCTCAGGCTGCTGCCTTGTCCTCCAAAATCTCCACTTTCATTTCAAAATAAAAAGTCTCCAGCTGTTTGGGTTGTACGCAAACACTCAAGTCACATTTTGGCTGTTAGTGACAGTCAGGTCTGTGCACGTTTTCAGAGCTACAAGACAACAACAAAAAGTTGCCCTGCCAAAGGCAATTTTCGGACAGAGCCCAGGTTCAGAGATTTCTCATTAAAATGCTATATAGAAAATTCAAAGGAATGAAGGGACAGAGAAAGCTGCATCATGGAGTGAGACAGGATTTCATTGCATGAACTGAATGGGCCCTTCTCTCCAAGACACTTCTTTATCCTTCTTTATCATCTTGAGGACAGAAAACGACGTGTGTCAAACAAAGAAAGACTAGCTGGGGCTGCACAATTGAACATAACTAATGCACTGTTTAATTCTTTAGCTTTTGAAATGCTCCTTCCCAGCCACTCAATAAACACAATTATAACCATTGGCAGGTCGCAGGGCAGCACCGGAGTGGTGGTTTGCCTCGCGAGCTTTGCAGGACGCATTCCGCAGCATCTTCGCTTTAACCCTGCACTGCAGTGCGTCTTGGTCATGGCCCCTTTCCATCATGTCTAGTGGGAAAGTTCACACCAAGCGGCCACCTACTTTTAGAGACAAAACAAACAAAGAGGAATGTATGCCCTGTTTTAAACCCTTTTTAGAAAAGAACCCTGACGTTGCTCCCAAGTGCTTCAATATTATAATCCACTTCAGGGAAGGGGCACTTTACAAACGTCGATTAATTCAGCCTTCTAGCACTCGTCTGTAGGGTGTTATTTATAAGCCTCATCCCACAGATGGGGAAGCTTCACAGAGAAATGAATGGTTTCAGAGTAGCAGCCGTGTTAGTCTGTATTCGCAAAAAGAAAAGGAGTACTTGTGGCACCTTAGAGACTAACAAATTTATTAGAGCATAAGCTTTCGTGAGCTACAGCTCACTTCATCGGATGCATTTGGTGGAAAAAACAGAGGAGAGATTTATATACACACACAGAGAACATGAAACAATGGGTTTATCATACACACTGTAAGGAGAGTGATCACTTAAGATAAGCTATCACCAGCAGCGGGGGGGGGGGGGAAAGGAGGAAAACCTTTCATGGTGACAAGCAAGGTAGGCTATTTCCAGCAGTTAACAAGAATATCTGAGGAACAGTGGGGGGTGGGGTGGGGGGGAGAAATAACATGGGGAAATAGTTTTACTTTGTGTAATGACTCATCCATTCCCAGTCTCTATTCAAGCCTAAATTAATTGTATCCAGTTTGCAAATTAATTCCAATTCAGCAGTCTCTCCTTGGAGTCTGTTTTTTGAAGCTTTTTTGTTGAAGGATAGCCACTCTCAGGTCTGTAATCGAGTGACCGGAGAGATTGAAGTGTTCTCCAACTGGTTTTTGAATGTTATAATTCTTGATGTCTGATTTGTGTCCATTCATTCTTTTACGTAGAGACTGTCCAGTTTGACCAATGTACATGATAGAGGGGCATTGCTGACACATGATGGCATATATCACATTGGTAGATGCGCAGGTGAACGAGCCTCTGATAGTGTGGCTGATGTGATTAGGCCCTATGATGGTATCCCCTGAATAGATATGTGGACAGAGTTGACAACGGGCTTTGTTGCAAGGATAGGTTCCTGGGTTGGTGGTTCTGTTGTGTGGTGTGTGGTTGCTGGTGAGTATTTGCTTCAGACTGGAGAGCTGTCTGTAAGCAAGGACTGGTCTGTCTCCCAAGATCTGTGAGAGTGATGGGTCGTCCTTCAGGATAGGTTGTAGATCCTTGATGATGCGTTGGAGAGGTTTTAGTTGGGGGCTGAAGGAGACGGCTAGTGGCGTTCTGTTATTTTCTTTGTTGGGCCTGTCCTGTAGTAGGTGACTTCTGGGTACTCTTCTGGCTCTGTCAGTCTGTTTCTTCACTTCAGCAGGTGGGTATTGTAGTTGTAGGAATGCATGATAGAGATCTTGTAGGTGTTTGTCTCTGTCTGAGGGGTTGGAGCAAATGCGGTTATATCGTAGAGCTTGGCTGTAGACAATGGATCGTGTGGTATGATCTGGATGAAAGCTAGAGGCATGTAGGTAGGAATAGCAGTCAGTAGGTTTCCGATATAGGATGGTGTTTATGTGACCATTGCTTATTAGCACTGTAGTGTCCAGGAAGTGGATCTCTTGTGTGGACTGGTCCAGGCCGAGGTTGATGGTGGGTTGGAAATTGTTGAAATCCTGGTGGAATTCCTCAAGGGCTTCTTTTCCATGGGTCCAGATGATGAAGATGTCATCAATGTAGCGCAAGTAGAGTAGGGGCATTAGTAGACGAGAGCTGAGGAAGCGTTGTTCTAAGTCAGTCATAAAAATGTTGGCATACTGTGGGGCCATGCGGGTACCCATCGCAGTGCCGCTGACTTGAAGGTATACATTGTCCCCAAATGTGAAATAGTTATGAGTGATCCAGATCATACCACACGATCCATTGTCTACAGCCAAGCTCTACGATATAACCGCATTTGCTCCAACCCCTCAGACAGAGACAAACACCTACAAGATCTCTATCATGCATTCCTACAACTACAATACCCACCTGCTGAAGTGAAGAAACAGATTGACAGAGCCAGAAGAGTACCCAGAAGTCACCTACTACAGGACAGGCCCAACAAAGAAAATAACAGAACGCCACTAGCCATCACCTTCAGCCCCCAACTAAAACCTTTCCAACGCATCATCAAGGATCTACAACCTATCCTGAAGGACGACCCATCACTCTCACAGATCTTGGGAGACAGACCAGTCCTTGCTTACAGACAGCCCTCCAGTCTGAAGCAAATACTCACCAGCAACCACACACCACACAACAGAACCACCAACCCAGGAACCTATCCTTGCAACAAAGCCCGTTGTCAACTCTGTCCACATATCTATTCAGGGGACACCATCATAGGGCCTAATCACATCAGCCACACTATCAGAGGCTCGTTCACCTGCGCATCTACCAATGTGATATATGCCATCATGTGCCAGCAATGCCCCTCTATCATATACATTGGTCAAACTGGACAGTCTCTACGTAAAAGAATGAATGGACACAAATCAGACATCAAGAATTATAACATTCAAAAACCAGTTGGAGAACACTTCAATCTCTCTGGTCACTCGATTACAGACCTAAGAGTGGCTATCCTTCAACAAAAAAGCTTCAAAAACAGACTCCAAGGAGAGACTGCTGAATTGGAATTAATTTGCAAACTGGATACAATTAATTTAGGCTTGAATAGAGACTGGGAATGGATGAGTCATTACACCAAGTAAAACTATTTCCCCATGTTATTTCTCCCCCCCACCCCACCCCACCCCACCCCCCACTGTTCCTCAGATATTCTTGTTAACTGCTGGAAATAGCCTACCTTGCTTGTCACCATGAAAGGTTTTCCTCCTTTCCCCCCCCTGCTGCTGGTGATGGCTTATCTTATGTGATCACTCTCCTTACAGTGTGTATGATAAACCCATTGTTTCATGTTCTCTGTGTGTGTATATAAATCTCTCCTCTGTTTTTTCCACCAAATGCATCCGATGAAGTGAGCTGTAGCTCACGAAAGCTTATGCTCTAATAAATTTGTTAGTCTCTAAGGTGCCACAAGTACTC
Organism: Dermochelys coriacea; assembly: GCF_009764565.3. Lineage (NCBI taxonomy): Eukaryota > Metazoa > Chordata > Testudines > Dermochelyidae > Dermochelys > Dermochelys coriacea. The sequence continues at coordinate 3,018,392 of NC_050092.1, forward strand.
CTTTTCTTTTTAGAGATGTGAATGACTTCCTAAAAGTCACACTGGCAGTGGCAGAGGCAGGAATAGTACCCAGGAGTCCTGACTTTATCTCATTGAACTCCCTGAAATAAGTAATATAAACAAACTTTTCCTGATCAGGCAGCAGAATCTGCAAATGCAAAGGTTTCAGGCACATGGACTCATGTTCACATATAAAGCCATTTGCTTAAATTGCCAAAATCTGTAACCATGAGTTCCAAACCCAGCCTCACATGGGCTGCTGAGCCATGAGCTGCTCTGAGCTGGTCAGATTTCCCATTCTGGAGCACTGAATTTAGCACACACACTAAGGAACATGGATTCTGCCTGGCCCATGCCATTGCATCTGGAAAGCCCAGGTGTTCAGACCTGCCAGCTTAGAGTCTTTCTGTGGGTCATTGAATGGAGATAAACAAAGGGTGGTTGTCAGCGTGAGGCTGAAGGAAGCTGACACTTTCCCACAGAAAAGTGCCTTTGCTGTTTGTTTGGAAGGTTACACAGCTGTAAGGGACTCAGAAGGAGCTGAGCCCCAGAGGATTGTTCCGCCAAACACCCACGTGTTAGAGAAGGAAGCTGCATTAGAGACTTCCATACCATTAACTCCTGCTGGTGGGAGCCCACTGCAAGCATCAGAACCCCCTTTCAGCCGTGACTGCCGGTCACTGTCTTGCAGACAGCTCCCATCTCATCATTGACCTGGCGAACTTGGTTTAGACTTGTGTTTATTTTCCCTTTTTGTAAGAAGCAACCTCATGTCTGAACTCACCACTGGTGAGAATATTGCATTGCAGCAAAGCTGGGACCCAAGCTCTCCCAAATACCAAATATCCAGGAGGAGAGCTGGGATTTCATCCAACACGCTCTTTATCTCCCTGGGAAAGTCATCTCCCACGCATGCCATTATCTGGAGTGAGACAGGATTTCATTGCATGAACTGAATGGGCCCTTCTCTCCAAGACACTTCTTTATCCTTCTTTATCATCTTGAGGACAGAAAATGACGTGTGTCAAACAAAGAAAGACTAGCCGGGGCTGCACAATTACTCTAACTAACTCACTGTTTAATTCTTTAGCTTTTGAAATGCTCCTTCCCAACCACTCAATAAACACAATTACAACCATGGTGAAATAAACCACTAAGACATTATAAACTCCTGCCACCCCACGCAGGGTCAGTGATCACTTTCTGTACGTCGGAACAGCCTACTGCTAGCTGAAGGTTGGACAGATTAAGCCTGAAGACAAACAGTTCAAGGAAGTACCCGGGGCATAACTGGGAGTAACGTGTAGGGGACTTTGTGGTTTTTGGTTGGCCCTCGCCCCACACCAGGAGAAAGGGGAAGGGCTGAAAAGGAGCCACCTCACACTACCTGGGGCTGCTCTCTCTCCCTCTCTCTCCCCAGGACCTCCCCTGTGACTCCCTTATTAGCCCAGCGACGTGCTCAATCAGACTGATTTGGGGTGCTGGCTACTGGCTTCTGGTGTTGCCCAAGTTTCAGAGTAGGAGCTGTGTTAGTCTGTATTCGCAAAAAGAAAAGGAGGACTTGTGGCACCTTAGAGACTAACAAATTTATTTGAGCATAAGCTTTTGTGAGCTTATCCGATGGTGTTGCCCAGAAGCCCTGTCAGTTTCGGAATCCTGAGCCATGAAACCTGGCAGTCTGTAGCCCCTTGGAGTAGGAGGAACTCCACTGGACCCATGCCTGGCCACACCTGTCCTTCCAGGGTGTTAGTCGTCTCAGCAAGCTGTCAGCACCAGGACGTGAGCAGTCTGACCTAGTGGTCGGGGAAGGGCCAGTGGTCAGAGACAGAGTCAAAGGGAGGGCTCAGAATGACAGTCAGGGTCCAGGAACCAAGCCAAGGGTCAGAGCCAGAATTAGAAACTGGAGATCAAGCAAGAGGCAGTTCCAGTGCAGCAGCCAGTCAGGAAGCCTCTCAGTTGCTCGGACAATTTTCTGTGCCTCCTTCTGGCTCATATAGTATGGTCAGGCCAATCAGTGGGGCCAGTCATGGTCCTCAGTCAGGATCCTCATGGATGGTACCCCTGGGAGGGGTCAGAGCTCTGTTAGCTCCTCACTTCCAATAGCTCTGGGAGTAGTGGCCAGGGTATGAGGGCTAGTTACAAACTGTGGGTTTAGGGTCAAAACCCTCACGCCCTTACACGTAGAACTGGTGAAATGAGACCACGATGGTCAAGCAGTGACTGGCAATGTGTTGTCAGTGAGAAGTTCTGTGGCAGCTGTGGCTTCTGAGGAGTCTGCCTGGAAGGCGACAAGAGGGGGCTACCTAGGTAAGGAAACCAATGCAGATTTGCTTCAGGAAAATTCTGTTAGTGAAATTATACAGGACCAGTACAAGTGCCAGTACAGACCCGCTTCAGCCCTATTTTGAAGTCTTCAGGGGGACTTAAATGATGTTTAAGTAATTTGCAGAGCCTTAATATTGATTGGCTTCAGTGTTTAGTTTAATTTTTGTTTATCAGACATCCTGATCTCTCTATCTCCCTCATGCCTTCCAAATCCACTCATGCACACATCCACTTTTACTGCAGGCTTTTCTGTCCCACAATGTGCTGCATCAACCCCACCCCCAAACCATATGATGGTTGTTTATCTGTAACTTGTCTCTGAATTTGTCAGGCTAGGTGCTTTGTACTTCAATCAGCTTTACACATCTGAGGCCAAATTCTCCTGCCAGGCTCTTTGAAAGCCCTGTGTCCTTCCACATGCACTTTCACAGATCAGACCTGCAACCCCCCTACAGCTGAAAACAGTAATTCTACTCCATTTGTTGGGCACCTGAGAGCATATCCAATGCAATCCAGAGACATCATTGTTTTAGTGCTAACCTTTACTGGGAGATCTTTGGTTTAATCATGTAACACAATCTAGTGAACATGCTCTAAGTACATTTTAAAAACATTTTAAAAACCAAATCAAGTCCAGTTTTTACTGGACCAGTAAAAGGCACATCTACAATTTAGGGACTTTGTCCTTGCCACATTTCATGTTCCCATTGGCCTCCACTCAGGCTCTAGAATTGTCCAAAAAAGTTGCAACATTTTCTCTTAGCAGAAAAAACATCTTTGTTTCACCTTTTCTGTGCGTGGCTGTGAATGGTTGTGTTGAAACTTTCATCAAATATCACTCCTTGACTTGGGGTTTAGTGAATGGCAGCCAAAAAGGTAACACTCTGAGAAAGTTCTTAGCAATTGGAAATGATCCTCTCTAATAGAAATGTGTAGGCATTTTAAAGGATAGCTATCACTATGTGCACTGCCAACAGTAGCTTCTGGTTTGCATCTCACTCTCTGGGGTGGGCAGGATGGAGTGAGAATACATCAGGCCAGCAATGGTGTTGGGGGTTGGTGCTGAGCACTGGGCAGTTTAGGAAGAGGAGGGGAAGAGGGATTGGAGAAATTGAATTTAAACAAAGCAACTCACAAGCCATCTACCTTCAGCATATTGTCCATCTCTTATTGTTCTTCTGTCATACCTATTTAGACTGGAAACTCTCTGGTGCAGGGACTTTGTGGCCCAGAGCCTCAAAGGTATTTAGGAGCCCAACTCCCATTGATTTCAGTGTCCTTGAAATGTGGTGACACAACTTTGACCAGGACCATGGGGTTGACAGTCGCAGCAGTGAGAAATGAGCACTCAGCGCAGAAGCTTAGGAAAACACGGGTGTAATAAATGAAGCAGGGGGGTAGCTCCCTTTTATGAACACCCACCCAGCCAGTTAGCTAAAAAGTCCCTCTTGGTGGCTGTTGTCTGCTTGCTTTACCTGTAAAAGGTTAATAAAGTTCCCCAGGTAAAGGAAAAGGAGTGGGTACCTGACCAAGAGAGCCAATGGGAAGGCTAGAACTTTTTAAAATGGGAAAAAAAAAACTTCCTCTTTGTCTGTTAAAAGAAAAGGAGTACTTGTGGCACCTTAGAGACTAACAAATTTATTAGAGCATAAGCTTTCGTGAGCTACAGCTCACTTCATCGGATGCATTTGGTGGAAAAAACAGAGGGGAGATCTGTTCTTTTTCTGTTGTTCCCCAGAGAAGGAGACAGGAGCAGCAATGCTATGTAAGGCTTGAACCAGGTATGAAAATTCATCTTCCATACCTAGAAAAAATCATTGGACAGGGAATGTCTAAATAGATGTGATCAGGTTTATTTTGGCTTGAGGAATCTCCTCTGTGCTAAACCCCAGGTGCTTTTGTTTGCTTGTAACTTTTAAGCTGGACCCCAAGAAAGCTATTCTTGGTACTTAATTTTGGAACTGCTCTTTTAAAATCTAGCAAAAGCCTAAATTCCAGATGTATTTTATTTCTTTTTGTTTCTAATAAAATTTACCTTTTTTAAGAACAGTATTGGATTTTTGGTGTTCTAAGAGGTTTGTGAATGTTGTTTGATTAGCTGGTAGCAACAGGTAATTTCCTTGGTTTTCGTTCTCAGTTCTTTCCTGGACGGGGGTGAAAGGGCTTGAGGGTACCCCACAGGGAGGAATTCCCAAGTGCTCCTTCCTGGGTTCAAAGGGGGGTTTTTGCATTTGGATGGTGGCAGCATTTACCAAGCCAAGGTCAGAGAAAAGCTGTAACCTTGGGAGTGTAATACAAGCCTGAAGTGGCAAGTATTTAATTTTTAAAATCCTTGCGGGCCTCTGCCTTCTGCACTCGAAGTGCCAGAGTGGGGATTCAGCCTTGACAGCAGGGGCTGATGACAGTGCAGGGTTCAAGTCCAAAATGAACCACTCACACACTCTGGGACCTCTGGGGAGCCGTATGACTTCCTTTGCTTGTCTCAGACCCAGCTGGGGACCTGGAGAAACACTAGTTCAGCTCAGCAATCATGGTTAAATACAGAACTGAGACAGTTGTGGTGAGACAAATAATTCAGAATGGCTTTATTATGGGCTCCCTACCAGCCCTAACAAACCTTCCCCACCTCCTGGCCTCTACGTTTCTGGAGTTCTCAGGCTCGGTGCAGCTGAGCACATAGGAGTCTGAGAGTGATGTATCCCGTATCCAATAGCAATGAAGCATTGTGCTGTCCGGGCCGCTTCAGTGCTGCTATCTACACAGTACAAGGGGCTCAGGAAGAGCCAAAATGACCACATGAAATCTTGCTCCTAAAACAAAACAGGTTTCAGAGTAGCAGCCGTGTTAGTCTGTATTTGCAAAAAGAAAAGGAGTAATTGTGGCACCTTAAAGACTAACAAATTTATTAGAGCATAAGCTTTCGTGAGCTATAGCTCACTTCATCGGATGCATTTGGTGGAAAAAAAAGAAACAAAATAAAACAGTACACTTACAGCAAAGCACCCAGTCTGCATGCCTGCAGGTGTGCCACACACCACATGGCTCCCCTGCACTCACACTGACTCCTGCCATGCTAGAGAGAGAGCCCCCGAAAGCTCATCCACATGAGCTCATCCACACGGGCTCATGCAAACCCCAACATTTGGGGCAGCAAATGTTTCCTCATAGGATTTCAGCACTGCCACTGCAGATCACTGCTGGAACCCAAGCTTGCAGAGCCTGCCACCAAAATGCAAAGGAGAACAAAACACACTTCTTCCTGAAAGGGTTGGCTCCTGGGGGTTGCTGGTTTCTCCCAGCTTGTTTTTCCATCCACACTGGTTTGCCCATCCCTGACCTACATAGCACCATCCCTCCTCAGCCCCACACATATCTGCTTTAAGATAAGAAGTCCTTTCACAGTCCCTGCTCTCTATGTAGGCCTCCCAGTGTGATGTCGTATGGAATCTGGGGGACACTTTAGGATATTATAAATATCAATATTGTAAAATTGCAATGAGTTATGCCAGATATGATCATCTCATTTACGTGTTTGTATCACCTTCGTATTGTAAGTTTTATATGTACAGTATGTCTGTAGTTCCAAATTTGACCTGTGCATCTGGGTGACACCCCCAGACAGCTAGGCATTAGCACTGCCTAGCCTTCTTGATGGCCCATCACAGGACAACAGCTATACAACTGACCTATTGAGAGAAGGCAAAGGATATACCTTAGAATTCAGAAAGGCATGCAGGGGCATGCCTATAGACAGAACTCTACAGGTGCCAGGCCATGTGCTGGGCAGCTTATGTTTGGAACAAAGGAAATCAAGCTGCATGGCAAAAGACTATAAAAGGCAGCTTGCACCCTCTCCATTTGCCTTCAGTCCTGCTTCTTACCTCTGTAGTAACCTTTCTACAAACTAACCTTTGAACAAAGGACTGACCAACCCATCAAAGCTGTGAATGTATTCCAGAGTGACTTTCAAGCCAGCAAACTCACCAATACTGCTAGGAATTTGATGGACTTTGAATCTTTGTATGTATGTGACTGTTTTACCATTTAACATCTCTCTTCTTGTTCGTTCTTTTTTCTTTTTTTTTTTATAATAAACCTTTTCATTTTAGACACTAAAGGATTGGCTGGCAGTGTGGTATTTTGGGTAAGATCCAAACCTATACTCACCTGGTGACGTGGCTGACCCTTTGGGGTCAGAAGAACACTTTGTACATGTGAGCAGCGTTTTTTAAATAACTTCTCACTGTACTGGCCCTAGGTGCAGATTGGGAGCCAGAGAACTGGAATGCAATACAGGGGGCTGTGTGATTTTTCTTTTTTGCTTCTTGATACTCATGGGGGGGGGGAATCAGAAGCACAGTTTGTGACTCATTGGGAGAATTTAACTTCATTGTTACTCCCAAGACTGGTGGGTATCTGCTCTCCCTTTTGCAGCCTTCCCTGACCTTGGCATTTCCAGCGAGGGCTGCCCAGGGACACTGGTCACACCCAGTGTTTAGTATGGTATATCTAGTAAAATCCACACAAACTCCCTGGTGACTTTTAGGTTGTGTTTGCAGCCTTACCCAAGAGAGTTTTCAAACAGGATTCTCCCTTCCCACCCTATTGCCTGCACCTGCCAATCTAATTGAGGCAGCATTGTCCTATAGCTCCACCCCATATAACCACAGCCAACAGCTCTCCAGGTGAAATCCACCACAGAACATGCAGAAGGTATCCCAAGGAATGCCAGGACTAATGCCCTGAGATAGGCAAAATCTTATCAGGTGGGAGGGATAGCTCAGTGGTTTGAGCATTGGCCTGCTAAACCCATGGTTGTGAGTTCAATCCTTGAGGGGGCCGTTTAGGGATCTAGGGCAAAAATTGGGGATTAGCCCTACTTTGAGCAGGGGGTTGGATTAGATGATCTTCTGAGATCCCTTCCAACCCTGATATTCTATGATTCTACATCTCCCATGATGCACTGTGGCCTGGGATTCCCATGATGCACTACCTCCCACCTTTGGACGTTTAAAAGCTCATTGGTGCTGTTTGCTGACTAGGTCAGACCTCAGCGCAACCAACATTCCTACTGTTGTTGCTGCTTGCTATGTGCTCCATAATATCTGTGAGAGTAAGGGGGAAATGTTTATGGCGGGGTGGAAGGTTGAGGCAAATCGCCTGGCGTCCGATTTTCAGCAGCCAGAAACCAGTGCGATTAGAAGAGCACAGCAAGGTGAACTGTGCATCAGAGAGGCTTTGAAAACCAGTTTCAGGACTGGCCAGGCTTCAGTATGACAGTTGTGTGTATTTTTCCTTGATGCAAACCCACCCCCTTTGTTGATTTTAATTCCCTATAAGCCAACCACCCTCCTCCCTTTGAAATAAAGTAACTATTGTTTTGAAACCATGCATTCTTTCTTTATTAATTAAAAAAAAGGGAGATAAATAACAAGGTAGCCTGGGTGGGGTGGGGGAGGAAGGAAGGACAAGGCCACATTGCTTATTGTAGCCATGCTACAAATCAAACTGTTTGAATGACAGCCTTCTGTTGTTTGGGCCATCCTCTGGAGTGGAGTGGCTGGGTGCCCGAAGCCTCTCCCTTCCCCCCCCCCATGTTCTTGGACGTCTGGAGGATATGGAACTTGGCGGTTGTACAATGGATGCAGCTGGGGGCTGTGCTCTTGTTGGCTTTCCTGCAGCTGCACCAGACACTTCATCATGTCCCTTTGCTCCCCCATTAGCCTTAGCATCACCTCCTGCCTCTGCTCTTCACACTTCTGCCTCTGCTCCTGCCTCTGCTCTTCGCACTCACTTAATGCTTTCCTAGCCTCTAACACTGAATCCCGCCATGAGGGATAGCTCAGTGGTTTGAGCATTGGCCTGCTAAATCCAGGGTTGTGGGTTCAATCCTTGAGGGGGCCATTTAGGGATCTGGGGCAAAAATTGGGGATTGGTCCTGCTTTAAGCAGGGGGTTGGACTAGATGACCTCCTGAGGTCCCTTCCAACCCTGAGATTCTATGATTCAGCTGTGTCCTATCAGTGCGGGAGGATTTCATGAGCTCGGAAAACATGTCATTGTGAGTGTGGGGTTTTTTTCGCCTTCTAATCTGTGATAACCTCAGGGACGGAGATGATAGGGGGAGCCTAGAAACATTTGCATCTGGGGGGAGATAAAAAGGGACAGTAAAATTTAAGATCATACATTTCTGAGAACAAAAGGGAGACTCTTTCACAGTGAATCAAGTAATTCACAGCAGACAGCACATGTGCTTTAGGTACAAGCTTGCATTTTGCCTTTTATATTGAATGCCTGATGGTATGGTGACACATCACACATGGCTGGGCAACAGAATTCCATTTCCATGGCAGCCATGGTAAGGCAAAGGGTACGCGGGGTTGGCTTCATACGCATAACATGTGGGAATGGTTTCAAACTGCAGCTCCATCCTTTCCTATAGTAAGCAATGGGTTGGGTTTCACATTTAAAAGGAGGGGCTGTGGTTTTCGGGTGGATGTGCAGCACACACCTCCCCCCACCCCACCGTGTAACTATTCTCTGGGATGATCCGTTCTACCTAAGCGCAAACAGCCCAGCATGAACAAGGTCCTTTTACTGTTCCCTTACAAAAATTCCTCTATTCCAACCAGGTGCCCGTGAGGCTGAGGCTAACACGGAAAGATATAGATTGAATGTTGCTTGAATGTGACCAAAACCTAGGACCATTTGCTGCCATGCTTTGTGCTGCAATGATTCCAGAATACTTTCAGAGTACCTCCAGGAGAGCTTCATAGAGATGTCCCTGGAGGATTCCCACTCCATCCCCAGACATGTGAACAGACTTTTCCAGTAGCTGTCCTGTCCGCAAATGCATCCCAATTCTTCAGGGCAAATCAAACATTAAACGCTATTGCTTTTAAACCCTGTACTGTAGTTAAAAATGTGCACTCACCAGAAGTGCCTTCTCCAGCTTCAGGGTCGGGAATCCTACCTTTGGAGGGTATTGGCTCCAGGGCAGTGATGAACTGCCAAAATCTTAACTGGTTCCCTCCTCACCCCATGAGGGGGTCGTGACCATCCCCGCCCCCCAGGACTCCTGCCCCATCCAACCCTGCACATTCCTTGATGCCTCCTGGGACCCCTGCCCCATGCACCCCCCTCCCCTGTCCCCTGACTGCCCCCAGAACTTGGCAGGAAGGTCTTGTGGATGCCCACTCCACCCCTAAGAGCCAGAGGGACCTGCCAGGGGATGAGGTGGCGAGTTCCGGCGGTGCTTATCTGGGGCGGCTCCCAGGAAGCATCTGGCAGGTCCCTCTAGCTTTTGGGGTGGGGGAGCATAGCTAGAGCGGGAGCAGGGGGAGTGGCCACTCCCCCCACTGATCACATCAAAAGAGGTGCCTTAGGCGCCGACTCCATGGGTGCTCTGGGGCTGGAGGCCCCACGGGGAGAATTTGGTGGGTGCAGAGCAGCCAGCGGCAGCTCCCCGCCCTGCCCCGCCCCGTGCCTGGCCCCAGCTGTGCCTCTGCCTACTCCCCTGAACGCGCCACCCCGCTCTGCTTCTCCACTCCCCCCGCTTCCCACGAATCAGCTGTTCGCGTGGGAAAGCGGTGGGGGGGCTGAGAAGCAGGTGGCGGCTTTGCGCTCAGGCCCAGGGAGACGGAAGTGGAGCGGAGGGGAGCTGGGGTGGGGGGGGGCATGATGAGGGTCACCCACACCGCAGCAAGTAACCTGGGGGGGGGCAGGGGAATCACTCCCCACCCCAGCTCCCTTACACCTCCCTGGGTCTGAGCGCGAAGCCGCCGCCTGCTTCTCAGGCCCCCCCCCCCGGCTTCCTGCGCAAACAGCTGATTCGCGGGAAGCGGGAGGGGGCGGAGAAGCAGAGCGGGGCGGCACGTAACTCAGGGGCAGAAGTGGAGGCGGAGCAGAGGGGCGGGGAGCTGCCGGGTGGTGCACCCACCAAATTTTCCCCATCGGTGCTCCAGTCCCGGAGCACCCATGGAGTCGGCGCTTAAGGCGCCACTCTTGACCGGTTGTTAAATTTAGAAGCCCTTTTAGAAAGTGGTTCTAAAAAGGCTTCTACATTTAACAACCGGCTCCAGCTCACCACTACTTCAGGCTAAAAGGTCCTGTCTGCTTGGGAGAACGGATTCACTGCTTGCCTGCTGCACATTCTCCTCCTCCTCTTCCTCATACACAAAATCCTCCTCCCTGTTGCATGAGACTCCCCCCTTGCAAGTGTCCACAGACAGGGATGGGGTAGTGGTAGGGTCCCTTCCTAGAATGCCATGCAGCTGATCATAGAAGCAGCATGTATGTGGCTCTGACCCAGAGCAACCATTTGCCTCCTTTGTCTTTTGGTAGGCTTGCCTCAGCTTCTTAACTTTCATGCAGCACTGCTGTGTGTCCCTGTTGTAGCCTTTCCAACATGTCTTGTGAGATTTTGGCAAATATATTTGCATTTCTTCTTTTTGATCAGAGTTCTGCCTGCATAGATGCTTCTCCCCATACAGCAATCGGATCCAGTGTCTCCCTTTCGGTCCTTGCTGGAGCTCATTTGCGATTCTGGGGGGACTGCATGGTCACCTGTGCTGTTGAGTTTGCCACGCTGATCAAACAGAAAATGAAATTCAAAAGTTCCCAGAGCTTTTCCTGTGTACCTGGCTAGTGCATCGGAGTTCAAAGTGGAGCACTCTGGGATAGCTCCTGGAGGCCAATACCGTCGATTTGCGTCAACACTACCCCAAATTTGAATCAGCAAGGTTGATTTTAGCGCTACTCTCCTCGCTGGGGAGGAGTACAGAAGTCGATTTTAAGAGCGCTTTAAGTCAATGGAACGCGGTTGGTTGTGTGAACACATTCATTTTTAAATCAGCCTAATGCAGCTAAATTCGACCTAACCCTGTAGTGTAGATCAGGCCTCAGCGGTTAAGAAGAACAATTTTTCTCCCTCCTCCTTGTAACAATCTTTTATGTACTTGAAAACTGTATCATGTCCCCTCTCAGCCTTTTCTTTTCCAGACCAAACAAACCCAGTTTTTTCAGTCTTCCCTCATAGGTCATGTTTTCTAGACCTTTAATCATTTTTGTTGCTCTTCTCTGGACTTTCTCCAATGTGTCCACATCTTTCCTGAAATGTGGCACCCAGAACTGGACACCATATCCAGTTGTGGCTTAATCAGCAGGGAGTAGAGCAGAAGAATTATATCTCATGTCTTGCTTATAACACTCCTGCTAATACATCTGTCATAACCATAAGGGTAGCCTAAAATTCCTCCTTACCTGTAAGGGGTTAAGAAGCTCAAATAACCCTGGTTGGCACCTGACCAAAGGAACCAATGGGGAGAAAAGATACTTTCAAATCTGGGAGGTGGGGAGAGGCTTTGTTTTGGGTTTTTTGTTTGTGTGGTCATTCGCTCTTGGGGCTGAGAGGAACCGGACATCAATCCATGTCCTCCAAACCATTCCGAACCAGTCGCTCATATTACAGAAATTGTAAGCACAGCCAGGCAAGACATATTAATTTATCTTTGTTTTCTCAACTTGTGACTTTTCCCTTTGCTGGAGGGAGGTTTATCCCTGTTTTTTTGTAACTTTGAAACTAAGGCTAGAGGGGGGTTCCTTTGTGTTTTGTGCATCTTTTGTTACCCTGTAAAGTTATCTTCCAACCCGATTTTACAGAGGGGATTTTTACCTTTTCTTTTTTTAAAAAAATAAAATTATTCTTTTAAGAACTGATAGATTTTTTTTCAGTGTCCAAAGATCCAGGGATCTAGGTCTGTGTTCACTTTGTAACCAATTGGTTAGGATATTATTCTCAAGCTTCCACAGGAAAGGGGGTGTAAGGGCTTGGGGGGATATTTTGGGGAAACAGGAACTCCAGGTGGTCCTTTCCCTGATTCTTTGTCTAAATGACTTGGTGGTGGCAGTGTACTGTTCAAGGACAAGGTGGAATTTGTGCCTTAGGAACGTTTTTAACCTAAGCTGGTAAAAATAAGCTTAGGGGGTCTTGCATGCGGGTCCCCACATCTGTACCCCAGAGTTCAGAGTGGGGAAGGAACCCTGACAACATCCAGAATGATGTTCTGTTTTTCTGCAACAGTGTTATACTGTTGACTCATATTTAGTTTGTGGTCCACTATGACCCCCAGATCCCTTTCCTCTATACTCCTTCCTAGGCAATCATTTCCCATTTAGTATGGTGTGCAACTGATTGTTCCTTCCTAAGTGGAGTATTTTGCAGTTGTCCTTATTGAATTTCATCCTATTTACTTCAGACCATTTCTCCAGTTTGTCCAGATCATTTTGAATTATAATCCTATCCTCCAAAGCACTTGCAACCCCTATCGGCTTGACATCCACAAATTTTATAAGTGTACTCTCTATGGCATTACCCAAATCATTAATGAAGATATTGAACAGAATTAGACTCAGAATTGATCCCTGCAGGATCCCACATGTTATGCCCTTCCAGTATGACTGTGAACAACTGATAACTACTCTCTGGAAACAGTTTTCCAACCAGTTATGCACCCACCTTATAGTAGCTCCCTCTAGGTTACATTTCTCTAGTTTCTTTATGAGGAGGTCATGCGAGACAGTAGCAAAAGTTTTACTAAAGTCAAAATATACCACTTCTACTGCTTCCCCCCAGCCATAAGACTTGTTACCCTGTCAAAGGAAGCTATCAGGTTGGTCTGACAGGGTTTGTTCTTGACAAATCCATGCTATCTGTTACTTATCACCTTATTATCTTCTAGATGTTTGCAAATTGTTTGCTTAATTATTTGCTCCAGTATCTTTCTGGGTACAGATGTTAAGCTGACTGGTCTGTAATTCGCCGGGTTGTCCTTATTTCCCTTTTTATAGATTGGCACTATATTTGCCCTTTTCCAGTCTTCTGGAATCTCTCCCATCTTCCATGAGTTTTCATATATAATCGCTAATGGCTCAGATATCTCCTTGAGAATTCTAGGACGTATTTCATCAGGCCCTGGTGACTTGAAGACATCTAACTTGTCTACATAATTTTTAACTTGCTCTTTCCCTATTTTAGCCTCTGATCCTACCTCATTTTCACTGGCATTCACTATGTTAGATGTCCAATCACCACCAACCTTCTTGGTAAAAACTGAAACAAAGAAGTCATTAAGCACCTCTGCCATTTCCACATTTTTTGTTATTTTTTTCCCCCCTCATTGAATAATGGGCCAACCCTGTCCTTGGTCTTTGTCTTATTTCTAATGTATTTGTAGAAAGTTTTCTTGTTACCCTTTACGTCTCTAGCTAATTTGCTCTCGTTTTCTGCCTTGGCATTTCTAATTTTGTTCCTACATACTTGTGTTATTTGTTTAATTAAAGTACAATTACATGAAAGGTAACAAAGCATCAAGTGAAACAATCAGGAGAAGACACTTTAACAATCACTCTGGGAGACAGAATCTGCACCACAGGATTGCTAAGATAAAGATTTAGTCTCTAGACAGCGTGTTTTTATTTTATTTTGTTTTGTTTGTTTGCAACCAGACCTGTCTCTTTTTCTCTTGTTTAGTATCACTTAAATCTCTGTTCTTTGTTAATAAACATAGCTTTTTTATTACAATACCACCTCAGTGCTGTGTATTAAAGTGAAGTGTGAGTCTTCAGCTAACCTAACAGCTAACCTAACCTAACAGGCTGATATTTGCTGTCTCCTTGGAGGCAGCAAACTTAATAATTTCTGTGAGTGTCCAGGCAGAGGGTCCAATCCAGATCCTCCCCCATTGCCAGGTTTCAGAGCTGGGGCTCCAGCCTGAGCAGGAACATTTACATTGTAATTTTTAGCTCCACAGCCTAAGCTCCGTGAGCCCAAGTCCATTGACCCTGCCTCTGAGACTTGGTGCCAGGGGTTTTTCTTCGCCATGCAGATGAACCCCAAGGCACAGAGTTGTCCTGCTTCAAGCTACCTCGCAACTTTGATGCTTTGATTCATCACCCCAAACCTGAGCTTGTCATTTTTTGACACTCTCCAGGTTTCTATAAAACTTCCTCTCTGGTCACAGTGTAACGTTATGTCAACTTTCACATGAATGTCTTGTGTATAAACGTTTTGCCATTAAAATCAGACCTCCAAATGTTTTCTGCTTGAAAGCCTGGGAATCAGCCAAATTTCCACAGAAAAAAAAGCACTAACTGATGCAAGATGTTGTAAACATATGGAAAAAATAGTACAATACAACATACATTTTCAAAAAGATAGACTGGCCTGGAATGCAGCTCAATCTCCAGGGAAAGGTCAAAGGCGCTAAAGTCTTCAAGATACTTGGGCCTGCTCCATCCTCTGATGCAATTTTGGAATAGTTGGCTGCCTGAATCAAATTTTCACTTTACATACATTTCAATCCATAGACCTTTAAAAAAATCTTCTATTAGGCATATCCCTGCCTCAACTCTCTCCTTTTGAGCTGGAGCTCTAGGAAAGGCTGGTCTTGGAGAAAACGGACCTTCATCTTTACCATGTGCACTTAGATATTAGCATAATTTTCTCTCCATCGTGTCACTGGTGAGGATCAGAGCCATTTGTGAAGTAATGCATTGCAACTGCACCAATCTCAGTTAAATCTTAGCTAAACAGATGGAATGCCAGCTTATTTGCATTGTGGATGGAGTTACTGGGAGGGTCTGACACAGCTGTGTCCAAGGATAACTAACCTATTGTGTGCTCCAGGCTTTCACCAATTCCTGGCCTTTTGGTTCCAAATAGACAAAGTTGGCAGATTCAGACCTAGGAAATCTATTAGAGAAGTGAGTGAATTGGAGCCAGTGCTAGCCCACTGCGGCTCTAAGCAGGAATACTTTTGTTCCCCCCTTCCCCCCCCGTACTAAAACAGGCAAGATCTTAAAATAAAAAGTGATTGGGAGCTGCTTGGGGCCCTAAGCAATTGTTTAGACTGCTTATGCCTAGTGCCGGCTCTGGAGTGAAGTAACACAGCACAGTCTGAACACTGATCGGTACTGCACTGCACACTCCTTTTGGCAGTGTGTGGAGGACGTACGCGGCTATTCCCCCAGTACGGGTATGAGTAGCAGTGTAGATGGCGAGAATGCTTAAGTGAGTAGAGTAAAAACACACCTGCAGCCTGTGTGTATGTATCCAGGTATGTACCCTGCACAGCTCTTTACAGCCCAAGACAAGCTGCCCTGTGCACTGCACCTCTCTTTGGAGGGAGGCATGATACCTTTGAGCACCACCACTGAAATCTCCAGAGAAGCGGGGGGGGGGGCCACCAGTGCCTGAACTGTGGCCCCTGCCCACACTCTGTCCTGAGACCCCATCCCCACTCAGCCTCTTCTCCCATGGCCCCACCCACACTGCACCCATGCCCCCTGAGGCCCCACCTTCGCTCCGCCACTTTGTCTCTTCCCCCGAGACCCCACTGCTCGCTCCACCCCACCCCTCTCCTCCCTCGTTGCTTGCCCTTAAGGCAAGGAAAAGCGATGGGAGCACAGTCGCCAAGCGACTGCAGCATCGGCGCACACAGCAGCAGGGTGGGAGGGGTTCTGCCTCTCACTGACTGGCCCAGCCCTGGGACGATGACTCCTGCTGTGCTGGTGCTGGAGCAACTCAGCCAATGGGTGCCAGAATGGGGGGCCAGGGCCCCATTCATTTTCCCTGCCTGAAGGGAAGTGACGGGGGGATGGGTCGGAGAGGAGCAAGGGCGGGTGGGAGACTCAGGGGAAGACAATAGGTGCTGGTACTAGGGGTTCTGGGGGGGCTGCCACACCCCCTGGTTTGAAATAGTTCCCATTATATGTAGCATTTCTAGTTTGGCTCAATGGCTCTCGGCACCCCATTATAAAACCTGTTCCGGCGCCCCTGGGGAGCGGGACCTTGGGACGAAGTGGGGGTGGAGCACGGGCAGGGCCTTGTGGGGAGGAGGCTGAGCGGGATCAGAGTGGGAGATAGAGCCACAGTCTGAGCACCGGTGGCCCCCCCCACTTCTAGAGAGCTCCCTGCGCTTGCGCCCAGCCTTCTCAAATGCAAGACTCACGCACCACGTGTGTCCCACTGCCTCCCCACTTCGGAGCCTTCCCCCAGCCAGGGAACAACTCTGGGTCTGACAGCAGGAGGCAGCCAGGAAAGGCTCCAAGGGCAAGTCGTTTTGATGAGGTTGTGTTTCAGGAACTTCTTCTCTCACCAGGTTTCAGAGGCCGGGCATCAGCCCAAGCAGGAAACTCTAACTGCTATTTTTAGCACTGTAGCATGAACCTCGTGAGGCCAAGTCTGTAGCCCTGGGCTCTGAGACTCGTGGCCATGTTTTAGTTTGTTTTCTTTTGTTTTGTTTTTTTGCAGCGTAGCCATACCCTGAGGCGATGTCAACACTGGACCCAGATCTGAGCACTAAGGTTAGTCCATCCTGAGTGTGACCAAAGCCCTACCCATGTTATTGTGTCCTCACTATTTCTGCACTCACTTGTGTGTGTCTGGGGCCCTATCCCATGGCTCTGTGTGTGAGGCACTCTAGGATTCTTTCCCAGTCAGTTGTGTCAATTGTGAGAAGAGCTGTCTGTCCTTCAGGGGTATCTGGGAGAAGGCACTGGGGGACCATCAGTACTTGAGTGATTTGGCCTGTGTCATCACTGCAGTGCAGATGGGTTCCAGCCACATTAAAGCAGAACCTGGGCTCTACCCGACCACTCCAGCTGAGTCAGCTAGGCCAGGGTTAAGCACTTCCAAACCCTGTTTTTTTCAGATTTCAGACTAGCAGCCATGTTAGTCTGTATCCACAGACAGAACAGGAGGACTTGTGGCACCTTAGAGACTAACAAATTTATTTGCATATAAGCTTTCGTCGGCTACAGCTCACTTCATCGGATGCATAGAATGGAACATATAGTAAGAAGATATATGTATATATACATACAGAGAACATGAAAAGGTGGAGTAAGAGGCTAATTAATTAAGATGAGCCATTATCAGCAGAAGAAAAAAAACACTTTTGTAGTGTTAATCAAGGTGGGCTGTTTAGACAGTTGACAAGAAGGTGTGAGGATACTTAACATGGGGAAATAGATTCAATATGTGTAATGACCCAGCCACTCCCAGTCTCTATTCAAACACAAGTTAATGGTAATTAATTCAAACTCAGGAACCTATCCTTGCAACAAAGCCCAATGTCAACTCTGTCCACATATTTATTCAAGTGACATCCTCATAGGACCTAATCACATTAGTCATGTCATCAGGGGCTCGTTCACCTACACATCTACCAATGTGATATATGCTATCATGTGCCAGCAATGCCCCTCTGCCATGTACATTGTCCAAACCAGACAGTTGCTATGCAAAAGAATAAATGGACACAAATCTGACATCAGGAATCATAACATTCAAAAACTGGTAGGAGAACACTTCAACCTCTCTGGCCACTCAGTTACAGACTTAAAGGTGGCAATTTTGCAACAGAAAAGCTTCAAAAACAGACTCTAACGAGAAACTGCTGAGCTTGAATTAATACGCAAACTAACTTGGGCTTGAATAGAGACTGGGAGTGGCTAGGTCATTACACATATGGAATCTATTTCCCCATGTTAAATATCCTCACTCTTTCTTGCCAACTGTCTAAATGGGCCATCTTGATTATCATTACAAAAGTTTTTTTCTCCTGCTGATAATAATTAATCTTAATTAATTTGCCTCTTACTCCACCTTTTCATGTTCTCTGTATGTGTGTGTGTATATATATATATAATCTTCTTACTATATGTTCCATTCTATGCATCTGATGAAGTGGGCTGTAGCCCATGAAAGCTTATGCTCAAATAAATGTGTTAGTCTCTAAGGTGCCATAAGTACTACTGTTCTTTTTGTTTTTTTCAGAGGTTTTTTGTGTGTGGACAACAGGGGGATTAAGACTAAAACCTAGGTCAAAGCCCATGTCAGTTGTGCAGTGTAGGAGTTCCTTCATACATGCTGGTTGGTAGCCTAGATCAGTTATACATACTATTCTACAGAACTGAAATAACATTTTAAAAACTTGAATTATTCGGTTTTGAAGCTGTATCTTAGTGCCACCAAATAAACTCAGGGTTTGTCTAGTGATAGGAGTTTTATGCGGATTCTATCCATATTGTTTTCCCTATCTGTGGGCCAAAAAGCATGGTAAGAAAAAGAAAAATTAAAAATGAGATAAAGCATTATAATTTTTACATCACTTTACCCATGCACTGAATGAAACAGGGATTCTGTGGTAAAAATAGTATGTAATTATGTAATTAAAGATTGTATCAAAATACATACATACGAGGTGAGTGCCCAGGCAACTTTAGTTCTGGAATTTTCTAACTCTTGAGTGCTTGACTTTGCAACCTTAACTTTTCTTTTAATGTAATTTTATGAGTATTTTAATATATTTATCAATGATCAAGGAAGTAGCAAAATTTGCAGATGACACAAAATTATTTAGGTTAGTCAAAAATAAATGGAACCCTTCTGCCAGGTGGAGTCAGCAGCAACAAGGAGCAGGTTCAATGCCGGGGGGGGAGGTTCTCTTAACAACACAAAATGCAGCTGGCTCAAGCCCCCAACTAGTAATTTGGGAAAACTAACCTCCACTCCGGGTGCCTCGAAGAGGTAATACTTCCCCACTCACGAGCACTGAGTCTGCTTGTAACAAAATCAAACTTTTATTAAAAGGGAAAAAAGGAGACCCAACATTACTCTGGGAAAACACCAAGCCACAATTTAAAAGCATGCAGCCATAGGCAAACACCCACCCCACAGTGCATTGTGTGGGGCACTGTCCTTTGCCTCAAGTTTCTCACCTTGCAGTGTGAAAATCCAACAAATGAATGTCCCTTAACACACAACTCCCCTCTACCTCTGCTGCACCCCACTCCAGCTGCTGTCTTTGGTTAGTGCAGACCCAGCGTTCAGAGGTGTGTTCACTGGGGTTCACCTGCCATGCCTGGGAGAAGGGGGGAGTTGAGCAATGTCTCTGGTGCCACCACCTTGGGAAGTGGCTCCCACTGTCTTACTGCTGCTGCTGCCTTTCTGCCACCATTTCCCTGCCACAACTCTCCAAAATATCACATTGAGAGATTCTCCCACTTAACGCAGCTTTCAGGGATTTCAGCAGGTAGTGCAGAACTTTACTGACATGGCACTTTCTGTGTTGTCTTTCATTACAACATTGTTACCACACACGGGCTATGGCTTAGACCCTACACCTGCTCAGCAATGAGGCCAGCTCCAGAAATCACCAACCAGAAACAAGGACTCTCAGTTGAATCTAATCAGCTCTGTCCTTAAATGCAAGAGAAGAGCAGTTGAAACAGTGTCCAGGCTCTAGGCAGCATCCACACCACCAGATAGAAACACCTCTCATTCACCTCTTCACTGACATGTGGCATCTCTACCCCTGCTTAGCAAGTGAGGTCAGGTTAGGGTGACCTCCTCAGTCAGGGCAGGCTAAGCACGGTGCTGCTGCCCTTTACTTGTACAATCAGGATCACAACATTTTATTACCCTGCATTTGAATACAGAGAGATTTGTAACCCAGAATCAGCCAAAATTGATCATTTTGACAAAGCAGCTGAATCTTTTGCGCACCTAGGCAGAGTAGACGTGTCTATACAAACACGATTGGCTGCTGAAGTCTTTTCCTCCAGGTCATCACTAGATGTCAGAGGAGAGCTCATTCAGATCCTGCTTACACTAAGAAGACTATTTAGAAACTTCCCAAGGACATAGCAAGCTAAATTAATGGTTAACATGATGGCAGAGGAAATTCATTGTTCACAAATGCAAAGTAATGCACATTGGAGGTCTCAATTAACAATAACTACCCAGGAAAAGGATCTAGAAATCACTGTGCTCAACTCTATGGAAAACCCTCCTCAATGTGTGTTATTGCTTCAAAGAGCAAGCAAATATGTGACTGCATAAAGCACAAGATGAAGAACAAAACCAACTATCACACTGCCATTGTACACATCTGTGGTATGCCTCTCACTGTCTCTTATAAAAGAATATCATAGAAACAAAAAGGGTTCAGACACAGGTGATGAAAATGGTTAGACCTGGAATGATTTTCAGAATAGGAGAGACTGAAAATCTGGATTCATTTAGTTTAGGGAGGAGATGAATAAGAGGGGTTATGTAAAATAAATAATGATGTATAAAATGTAAACCAGCTGCTCCTATTTCCCCTTGCCTGTAATACAATAACAAGGGGACATTCAATGACACTGAACATTTACAAATGTAAAAGGAAATACTCTTTTACACAATGCATAGTTAACCTATGGAATTCACTGCCACAAGAGCTCATCAGTGAAATTTTATAAAGTATTTGACAGTTATGTGGATAATGAGAACAGCCACAATTACATTAGACTAGATATTGGGGGTTTAATTAAGGGATATAAACCCACCTGCTTCTGAGCATAAGCGAACCACTAATTTATGGGGTTAGGAAGACACTTCCCCAGGAAGTAGGGTATTGTACTTGACCACTATGGGGTTTCCTGAACCTTCCTGTGAAGCAGCTGGCAACGGTCACTATTAAACACAAACTAATGGACTAGATACACCACTGTTCTGATCCAGTCTGGTGTTTCCTATAGACCCATGTTGAATTATGGGGTATTCTAAACATAGAAAAAAAGTCTAGTAAACTCACTGAAATTCCTCATGATTAAGGAATAAGTATTAGGGAAGTCAACAGGCTGAACCACAGTGCATAAAGTTAAGCATGTGCATAAGACTTTGCAGAAATAGGGGCCTAGATGACATTGGAACCATCAGCAATAACCAGCATTTGGAGTTCACAAAGAACAAACTCAATTGCTTCCTTTGTTCTCATCACAAAATTAGTGGAAGAAGGAAGTGTAGTCAATGTAGTTTAATTAGACTTTTGACATCGTGACAAATTGAATCCATATTGTATGAGATTTTGAGTTGCATGAATATGATCATTATCAGAGAGACTGAAAACTGGCTGAAATATCATGAACAAAAATCAGGGATAAGCAGAAATTTATTCAGCTGGTTGTTTGGTTTCTAATGAAATCCCACTTGATTCCATGGTAGCTCTGACCTTGGTTAACATCTTTATTAGAGATCTTGAAGAAGAGTAAACAGTAATTTAATTACATTTACAGAGGATACT
Organism: Dermochelys coriacea; assembly: GCF_009764565.3. Lineage (NCBI taxonomy): Eukaryota > Metazoa > Chordata > Testudines > Dermochelyidae > Dermochelys > Dermochelys coriacea. Next base: position 3,039,846 of record NC_050092.1, read on the forward strand.
GAATGGCATACAGAGAAGCAGGGGATTAGTGGAGACTGGGAACTAATTGCTAAGGGTCCTAGAATGGTTAGAAATATGGGCAGTAAATAACTAAATGAAATGCAACCCTGAAAAATACAAGGGAATACATCTGGGCAGAGAAACTGGAACAAAGATCCAGCAAGAACGAGATACCAGTGATGCCAAAACAGACCTAGGGGTGAGAGTGCATAGCAATGGACTTGCAGGAAGGGAGAAAAACAATGCAGTTTTGGACTCTGCATACAGAGATTTCATGTCACACAGCAGGGAGAGAGTCATCACTTTTTGTGTGAAACTGAAGCACTGCAACTAAAATATTGTAAACAGTAACAATAATTATACATCTCTATTGCACCCTGAAAAAAATCCAAACCGCTTTACAAATCATAAACGGACATTCCCCACTTCACTTTGGCATTGTGATTGTTGAGGAGACACTTATGCTGGACCCCACTCTTTCCTGGTAAGATCCATGTGCTACTGTCCACAACGTCCATGTCTAAGTAAAGCTGGTTGGAATGTTGGATCTTCAGTGGGTTTTGGGATGACAAATGACATTTTTGTCAAAACTGACATGTTTAAAAATGTCTTTTCAACAAAATAATAAATAAACCATTTTGATTATGTCAAAATGTCTCAACCTTTTTGGGACATTTTGATTGTTTCTTTGCAAAATGAAATTAATTGTTTTGTTACATCTATTGTTTAAGTTTAAAAGGATTGAAATCAGAATGAAATGCTTTGATTTAATAAATGGTTGATTGTCACCATGACAAATGGTTAACAATAGATGCCGCTAGGCTGCATAGTTGGAGCAGCGTTCACTATATTTGTTAATGTCAGAGGGATCTGGCCAAGGTAGGTGAACAGACAACTCAATAGCAGATGAAATTTGAGGTTAACAAATGCAAAGTAATGCTACAGAATTCAAACCACAGCACTCTAAAGGAGAGACAAACTCACAACCTTCTCCCTTCCAGCATTGAACCCCTAACACCAGATTAACCCTTCCCCAGGACAATGGCCACACAGCATCCCCGTGTCCCAATTTAAAGTGTTCCAAGCAACTATGGCAAAGCAGTGGATGAGCAGAGTACATTGATCTCAGAACAAGTGGTGGGACTGGCTGTCCCAGAGCCGTCTCAGCTATGAATCATAGAATCATAGAGCTGTCGATCCCTGAGCATGCCACACTGCACAGGGAGGCAAAGGGCCTTCCGGCCTGGAGAGAGGAATGTGCTGGCTCTTGGGCAAGCAGTCAGGCGGAGCAGGACATTCTTCACCCTTATCAGGAGGCGTGTAACTGATACCCCAGCTAGAGGTGGGGGAAGTGCCCTGCCGGAAGGATAACAAACACTGTGTGCTGCAGTGGGGAAAGCCTGGCCTTAGACAGTTAGAAAGTCAATATTAAAACCATCTGGGCCGCAGATTTTTCAGATTGCCAATTAAAAATTGCAGAATCCTTCTCCCCTCTGCCCCTGCAATCCCCTTCACAGTTCTCTCTGCCCCCAACACACTCCCTTTTGCCCCCTCTTTTCACACTTCACTCCCCCTTATTCTTCCCCCCACTCCACTCAGACTTTCCCTTGCCCCCAGCCTCTCACATGTCCTCTTGCCCCCTGCACCCCCACCTCCAACACGTCCCCTTGCTTCCCCACGCCCCTCCCCTTCCCTCTCCCTCCCTCCATATTGCCTTGTTTCATGTTCTGCAGTGAAGAAATCTCGTCCTCAGACTGTATTAAGGGAGATAAATCATCAACCACCATCTCAGCAAATGTCCCCAAGGTGCAATAGAGCACTTCCCCATGCTGCCCAGATACTCTCAGGACTGTCTTCTCCAGAACGAGATGGGGAGACAGGACTCAGTATGAACAGGGCTCATCTGACAGGGTTTTGCCTGGCTGATGTGCCCCATATGCAAAATAGAGATACTACTTGCTTATCTACTTCACAGGGAAGCTGTGAGGATGAATTAGTTCATGTATGCAAAGCTTTATGTAAATGCTAAGTGTTGCTATTCACATTATATGTTGGGCTGGAAGCAATGCCCATAGTTAACATTACCCAACAGCCTCCATTATTAGACTGTTTTCAATTGCTTATAAGTCTGCTAATCTTTACCCAGGGGGCTGACATTTTCTGTTCATTAGTTTATGAGTTAAAATTAAAGAAAGATGGGAAAATAAGAAATTTTTAAGAGACAATCTTTTAATCTCATGCTTCATGGGTTCCTCTAGCTCACAAATGGCTCATTACTAACCCTTAAGGGCTCCCATGGAGTTTAAATGCATTTAAAACTCTGGGAATTAAATTAATTTGAAGAAATTATGTTGCAATTAAGGAAAGTTGCTAACACCTGCTGCATCTAGTTGTTATGATTGTAGTCAGAGTCAGGTCAGTGTCCTAAGTCTTTCCCAAGTGGAGCCATTATGACATTCCAGGCAGCTCAACTAACCATCCTCGCCTCCATGTAGCCATTCTTTTGGATGAAACAATGGGCTTTGGAGAGGTGATTATCAGACTTGAGCAAATTTAACTGTGACAGTGTGAGTGTGTGTGTGCACGCGTGCGTGCGCGCATTGTGAAGAGGAAGAAATATATTGAGGCCATGTACCAAGACCAAGGGTCCAGGATGAGATTTTTCAAAGCCACCTAAGGGATCTGAATACTGAATTCCCTGAAAAGCTAATGGCCAGGCCTGCAAAGTCTCAACCCTAAGGGAAGATTTCTAAGGCTGTGCTGTTATCAGCTACTGGAAAAGGAGGACGTGATTGGGAATGAGCTGCCCCTTCGCCATTTTAACTGCAGGATTTTCTCCTGAGAAATGCTCGAATTGGACCGTGCAAGAGACGCGTGCAGGGAAGTGTGGGAAGCCAGCTTTGCATTCTGGGGAAGAGGAGGGAGGGAGCAAGGGGAACTGGCCTGTATTATCACAGCCCCCATTTGAGGTATGTCAGACCTGCTCGTGTGCAATTAAGTTTCCTCCATGGGGCTCCTTCTTTAACTCCCTAACTAAGCGCCTGTGTGTGGTGCTCCCCTCAACACCCCAACAGAATGCTCCTTTCTTTGCAGTCTTGTCTAATGGAATTGAAATGCCACACTAATGGTGGCAGCGAATGAACCTCCACTTCTAGCTCTTCACCTGCAACTTGGCTGCCAAAGCTTCAAAGGAATATGCCCTTTTCACCAAGCCCCACAATAGGGTGACCAGACAGCAAGTGTGAAAAATCAGGACAGGGGTTGGGAGGTAATAAGTGCCTATAGAAGAAAAAGACCCAAATATCAGGACTGTCCCTATAAAATAGGGATATCTGGTCACCCTACCCCACATTGGCCTCTGTGCCATCTGTGAATGTTCCCAACTCCACCGTGATTTGGGGCTGAACAACGCGGTCATCGTTGGCGTCCTAACGCTCCTGCTGGAGTCCAGGCTAAAACCCTCATTCATCTGAAAGTGAGCAGAGGTAGGCCAGGACTGAGAACTTTGGAAAACTCCACCCTTCAAAAGAGTTCAAAAGAGCATCCCTGCTCCCCCTTTGCCTTGGAGGGGCCCACATGTCCAGGAGCAGTGCTGCCTCCAAAGCCCACACTGCAGCTGCTGCTGGTTTTTCATTTGCTAATTACAGTCTCCGCAGGAGGTAATGACTCTAGCCTGTTTGTAACACTGAGTCTGTCACCCAGACTTCGCTCCCCTCCACTAGCTGCTTGGCCGCGCTCACTTAGAAAGCAGCCTCATTTTTCTTGCGTTATTTCTTGCATTGCACTTACTTTAATTGACAGGGTTTGAAATAAGGATTCAATTAGTCCCCACAAAAACACTGTCTGAGATGGAAGGGGCAGAGGATTCAAAGAAAAGAGTCTGGTTACAAAGCACGCATTGAGGTTTCCTTGGCTATAAAGCTGCTTTCAGACCTCTCTCACCACATCCTGGTGACCTCTCGGGTCTCTGACCGCATTTCCCTCCTTTCAACACCTCTTCCTATTCAGAGGTCACCAGGCCATGAAAAGGCCCTGCTGCAGAGTCTGTCTGCAGGACCCCACTCTGCTCTGACTTCCCCAGGTACAGATGCTGGGGATATCACAGGAGAGGAGCCCAGTCATGAATGGGGCATTATTAGGGAACAGTTTCAATAGACAGTTGTCCCAGCTCACCTCACCCTGAGGCAGAAAGAGTCTTTTTAGGTGTTTAAAGTTTCATTGACTCCTTCCTTCCCCTGTCAAGGGCTTTCTTTCTTCCTGCCCTGGCCTCCTTAGTTTACATTTCCTTCCTTCACCCTTTGCTTCCATGAAAAGTGAAGGGTCTCCCTTCCATAGCCCCTGAAAATCCAACAGATACATCTCATTCCCTGTTCCAGTTTGATTTCAATGAGATCTCCAGTTCCATTCTCTCAGCTGAGCAAGTGGCCTTAGTACACTAAGGCAGAACAAAGCTTTCTGGTCTACCAGGCTGAATGAGTAGAGCTCTGAGCGCATACAAAATCTGTATCCGCATCCAATCTGCAAGCACACATAGTCCATGGATATCCACAGATTTGCAGGGCTCTCTGAATGAGGATGCCCATCCGATGAGAAGCAGAGTCTTCTGGACAGGGTTGGACATTATTTCTGTTTGGAAAACCTCTAGCTCATCTCGGGCAATACCGGAAGCAATCAATATGATCATCTGCAGCTCAGCTTCTTGCCGTTGTTTTTCACTGCTGAGAAAGTGGAAGGGGAACATGTAGCATACACTACATCAAAGCAGTAGCAAATTAACCTAGCGAAGACTCTGGCAAGCTAAAATCATGTGAGTGTGCTAAGGATAATGACAAATCTTAGGCAGAGCTGGGAATAAAATGGAAACTATTTTATTTAAACTGTATCATTAAATGAATGGAATAAATGATCAGACTAATACCCCTGTGACCTATTCTTCCAGCTCTGCAAACTGGGTGAGCAGTGAAAACAGTATTGGTTGAATAATTTAGGCCAGGTCTACACTACAAACTTACATCGCTATAACTGTATGTAAAAAATCCACCCCCAGAGCGATGCAGATCGGGTTAGACAGGGCTATGTCGAGGGGAGGACTTCTCCCATCCACATAGCTACCACCTCTTGAAGAAGTGGCTTAACTACTCCGATTGGAGAGGCTCTCTGCGTAGTAGCGTCTTCACTGAAGCACTCCAGCTGTGCCGCTGCAGCATTTGAAATGTAGACGTGCCCCTATCCTGGTGCTATTGTGGAATTCACTGAATGAAGGCTGAGTGTTCACCAGTTTCCCCCAGGGCTCAGGGGAGTGACTGCACTGAGAGAAGTTTGTGTCTCGCATTGACCAGCTGATCATCATCTGAAAGCACATCCTGTGCACGATATCTGAAAGTCTCTCATTCATGGGGGGTAAGGTGAAGCTTTCTGGCTTCCTTGCAAGCGCCACACTATGTGTGAGGAAAATGAGCCCTCATTTCAAAGAGGAGGCAAAATGCAGAATGGGTCTGCCAGGCCCCTTACTAATCCAATGGCTGGGGACAGGGTAAGGGGCTGAGGGGATTCTTTCAGGAAAGAAGGAGACTCTGAGATGACAAGCTGTGTTTTCAGAACTATGGTAGGGCAAGAGAAGATGTTAGATGCATTTCTGACCTCCGTGTGAAGCCCTGACAGAGAAAAGAGGAGTAGCTGGGGAACTTGGCCAAGTGCTCCACGCTGGGAAAGAACCATCTGGAGGAAGGCCTGGAGTTAGGCACAGAAGGAGTTAGGCACGGCTCACAAAGCCTGAGCGAGGTTCCCTATACTGGGCATGGGGAGAGGAAGAGCCTTAGACTGTGATTCAGAAAAGTCCACACAGTAGGCAGGGAGCTGCCTAAGCTAGCCAAGGGGAGATGCTGAGGGGAGGGGTGTGAGTGAAGCCCCACCCCTCTCTCGGAGATAGCTGCCTATGTCCAGGCTGCAGGGAGGCGCCTAGGTCTGCTAGCGATCCTCCGCAGGGAACCCTCTTTGGGGTTGGGTGCCTCTGCCATTGTTGCAAGAAGCTGGGGTGGCAGGGCAGGAGATCACACTCATAATGTTTAGCCCAGTGGTTCAGGTTCTCATCTAGGATGTGGAAGAGGGAGAAGGTGTCTGAACAGAGCTGTGCCAGCTCTCAGGGGAGTGCCCTGACCACTGGGCTATGCGACAGTCTGATGTGGGGTGCTTTAGGTCTCTTCTGTGCTGAAGCTGCTCTAGTGTGGATAGATACGTAAAGAGTACCTGAAGCAGGAGGTCTCCACATCCCGGGGCAGTGCTCTAGCTAGCCAGCGCCAGAGTCATTCTCATGCACGTGCTCTCTTGTGTTCTCTGGCCCAAGTGATGCTATTTACCCACAGTTGGGCAGCTTCAGCAGGAGACTGAGAGAGTCCCCCACCAGAACAACCAATCGCTCAGTGGTTAGAGTGTTCCTTCTCCTTTGGCTGGTTTGTGCGAGCTCACCTGAGGGGCCCAATCCACTAGACCTGCTCAGAGGCTGCCTGCTGGATGGGGCCCTGCACATGAGTTAGGTGTCCAAACACCTATCGCCCCCAGGTTGTGAATCGCTCTGGGGCTTAGGTGAGAGTTGATGCTTGGATGCCCAGAGGCACAGGAATGAACTCTGTCTCTTTTGGAAAATGTTTAGGGTCTCAGTAAGCAGGGTCCCAGCTCCTCATACGGCACTGGTCAGTATAAAAATCTACCCCCTGACAGACACTGATGTGCTCTGTACATTGGAGCTGAGTGATTGCCTCAGAATGGAATATGAAAACTCACCCAAATTAAAAAAAAAAAGCCTGCCTGCCTCAGCTGTGCCCCTTTCCTGTTCACTTCCTGTGAATGCTTTAGGGAGCTCACTGGCAGAACTGTCCAGAAAACAGCATATTTTCAACAAATATTACAGAATATTCATAACACAAATTGTGAACTCCTAAACTTTCATTCTGGATTTACGAAGAATTATCCTCATCCAGCCAGAAACCAGATAGATACAATGTGACTCATGTGACCAACACAACCTGAATTTCACATTTCAGATACTGCATAACCACAAAGATCTGTTTGTGAGCAACAAAAATATAGTCCAAAAGAAGGTGAGACAATAATTCTGTAAAAGGAATACATTTACCCTAATAGGGAAAAGGCTAACTTTATTGAATAAATTATTTGCTATTAATTATTTACTCAGCTCTACTGTACATACATACCCACCCACGAGCAGGCGCCTCACACAGCATGTGTGTGTGTGTGAGAGATAGTCACACACACACACACACACACACACACACACATATACACTGTAGAAACAGAATATTTGGTGTTTTGCAGGTCAGCCAGCTAGAGCGCTGGTGCAGTGCTGGACACAAGTAATTAGTCCAGGATTGCATGAAAAATATGGATTTACTTTATAGAGTAAATTAAATTTGCCTAGTTGTATTTAAGCTAATGTGCAAGACATGATTGCAGTCAGTATGGCTTTTATTTAATAAAAATCAAAAAGTATAGGATGGGGTTGTTTACATCACTGCTCTTCAGAGGGGTACAGCTTGCGCTGTCTGGCCTAGGCAGGCTCCATCTGTTACTCATGGAGAATTGGCAGGGACGGCTTCCATTGTCATCTGCTGTGTAATAAGAAACAGTCATGGGTGAAACAAGCAATGTAATTAAGCAGGACTATAGTAAATTGTGAAATACACCCCCACTTGATGGAGAATGTGAGGGACCTGATCCAGGAACCTGTTGGGGAGCTTTCCGCCTTAGCTTTGGAATCCATCAGCGCTGACTTATTTTATTCTGCTAACTGCACACAGAAACAAACCCCATCATCACAGATGGGATGCCAGGGGAGCCTTTCCCTAGACCTCAGGCCAGGTGCAACACTAGCCCCACCTGCCCATAAAGCTGTTAGAGCCAAAACCTGTGAAGGTCACATCATTTGCCAACAACACATTGTGAGTTGAAATTAATATCAACAACCCACCATCAGCTATGATCCTATGTAGCATTTGTCACCCTACAACACCTCACAAATCACATGCAGGGTTCACTTCCCCTCCTGAAATGCCGCTATCTCTGACATGAAATATGGCAGTTGTTTCACAGTGCTCAGGAACATTACGCAGAAGTTTAGAACCGGAAGTGAAGAAGGCTAATGTATTAAATTGGCAGCAGAATGCGCCTACCAAAACTAGAACTTGGCCAGGGCTCTGGGTTCCATGACCCGGCTCTCACACAGAGTGCTCTGAGATCTTTAATGATGATAATAAGGAGGGCTTCCATCACATTCAAAAGATGGCATGGCCAGCAAGAGTGAGGCCTCTAACCTCATGCTGGCGCACTGCATGACTCACTAGGCAGAGTACCCCATTCTAACCCTAAGCAGTACTTCTGGCACCACCCGCCACAGATTTTCCTTGCTAGTCTCCCAGCCAAGTCCTTACCCAGCCCACCCTTGCTCATCTTGTGATATCTGACCAGATTAGCCCAATAAAAGAGTGCTGTTAACTCCTCGGTAATCTGCCCATGTGAGAATAGTTCAAAAATTCCTGGTGATCTGATAATTAGCAAACAAACCTCTACAGGCTCCCCTGGGTTTGATTTCTGGGCCCTCTTTGGCTTCAGAATCTATGACTCTATACTGCGTGCAAAGTCAGTGAGGTGTGTGAGAATTGTGAACTAAAGCCTGCATGTTTGGACACAAAACACAGCCAATGGATAGTTGGGTGACATTTTGCACACACACAAGCATGGAACATGACAATGGATCTCAGATCTGCACAGCTCTATTCTCCACCAACTCTCTGGATCAGCTTCTAAAACGATGTCAATGGTGCAGTAATTCAATTCTGAGAGCTCTCCTTTGTGGGCCTGGGTTCCACAGCCCCAGACACTCCTTATACTTTAAGATGTTCTGGGTGTAGCACTCGGGGCAAAATGGGATTCCTCTGACTTTATTTTAGGAGAATTTCTCTTAACCAGCGAACTGAGCCATGGCTGAACCTCACCTATTCACTTTCGGGTGTGTTAAAATAGCAGCAGATTGGTCCAAGAGGAAACGTGGGGCTTCTGGTACAAACGGCAGCAAAGCCAGAGCTTGGGCACACTCTTGCCATGGTTCTGAGTGTAGAAATGGATTACATCTTTTAAAGTGCTGTGGCATTATCTCTCCAGAAGAAGATTTTCCTTGCACAGATGGGATTTAAAACACGCAGCTTCCAAATCTCAGATGTCTGATTGTGCATTGTGCCTTTGGAAATGTGCTCCCCAGAGGTTGGTGCTGGTATGTGGGAAGGAGACCAAGAGACTGTGGGATCAGAATGAATTTACAGATTAATGAGTGGAGAGGTAGATGGGTGGTGGGTAGATGAACAAATAAGTGACCTAGAGCAGGTGGGAAATTGGAAGACCCTTCCCAAGGAGAAGACTGCTATTTTGACCTTGATTTCATCCACAGGCACCAGTTTCCTTTGGGTCCTGGGGGTACTCAACCCCCTGCTCTGCCCCAGGCTCTGCCCCCACCTGACCCCTTCCCCCAAGTCCCTACCCCCACCTTGCCTCTTCCTGCCCAGTTCCTGCCCTCCCCTAAGTGTGCCCTGTCCCGACTCCTCCCCGTCCCCCACAGCACCTCCTGCACATGGCAGAACAGCTGATCCACGGCAGGCAGGAGGCGCTGGGAGGGAGGGGGAGGTGTTGATCAGTGGGGCACGGGAAGGGAGGGAGCTGGCTGCTAGTGGGTGCTAAGCACCACACCCACAGATTCAGAGCCTATGGTTTAATCTCCATTTGTGATGAAAAACTGAAATATTTCACAGAATGGAAAGTTACAACAACAAAAATTAGTACTGTCCTGGAGCTAAAGGCCAGAAGGAAGCACCAGACCATCTGACCGCCTGCAGATCACAGGCCACCAGCCCCACCCAGTCCCCACACACCGAACCCGACAACTGAAATGAGACCATGTATTACAACTCACAGGAGACTAAACCGCTCTATGCCACAGGCAGAGAACAGGAGGGGCCAAGGGGCCCCAGTGCCTGAGGACCCGCAATGGCAGGGAAATGAGGAAGTGAGAGGTACCCAGAGAACCCTGGCAAGTGACCCGCACCCCCACGCTGCAGAGGAAGGTAAAACTCCCCCCAAGGTCACTGTCAGCCTGACCTGGGGCAAAATTCCTCCCTGACGCCCATGGGCGATGAGTTAGTCCCTGGGCATGGGAGCAAGGGCCAGCCAGCTGCACACGTGAGCGAGAGCTCACAGCCCTGTCCCTGTCCCTCCACTGACCCATCTCCAGCTGTGGCCGACCCTGAGGCTTTAAAGGAGAGAGAGAAAGAAAAGAAAAACAGAATACACTGGGCGGGAAAGCCCCATCCTGACCGCTGCTGGTAGCCGGTTGAAACCTGGAAGCAAGAGATTTTAGGAAGATCAGAAGTTCAAAAAACACAAGTCAGACCCTAAAAATTATGAGCTTGGCCCCAAAATCTTGAGATTTTTAAAACAGAAATGTTATTTTGGTCTTTTTGATCCCCACCATCCAATCCCAGTGCAGGGTCACCAGAACGGGGGGGCCAGGGGCCCATGGCCCTCCCACCTTTTTGTCGGCCATAAGGGTGAGCAACAGCGGGGAGCAGTCGGAGAGGAGTGAGTGGGGGACAGGGTTTGGGGGGGAAGAGATGATGTGTGGACAAGGGGTGCTGCGAGGGCAGGGCCTCGGGGAGAAGGGGCAGTGTGAGGGTGGGGCCTCGGGGAGAAGGGGTGGTGCGAGGGTGGGGCTCAGGGAGAAGGGATGGTGCAAGGGTGGGGCTCAGGGAGAAGGGGCAGTGCGAGGGTGGGGCTCAGGGAGAAAGGACGGTGCAAGGGCAGGGCTCAGGGAGAAGGAGTAGTGCAAGGGTGGGGCTATGGGGAGAAGGGGTGGTGCGAGGATGAGACCTCGGGGAGAAGGGGCAGTACGAGGGCAGGGCTCAGGGAGAAGAGGCGGTACGAGGGCGGGGCTCAGGGAGACGGACCGGTGCAAGGGTGGGGCTATGGGGAGAAGGCTGGTGCGAGGGTGGGGCTATGGAGAGAAGGGCGGTACGAGGGTGGGGCTATGGGGAGAAGGGGCGTGAGAGGGCGGGGCTCAGGGAGAAGGGGTGGTACAGGGGTGGGGCTTTGGGGGTGGGGCAATGCAGGGGTCAGGGCTACAGTTCGAGCGCTGGTGGCTCCCCGACTTTTAGGACGCTTCCGCCTCCTCCTGCCCCAGTGTGTATGTGACAATGGCTTGTTGCCAGTTCTCCCAAATGTGCTGAGTAAGATCATGCAGGAAGCTCTTGTCAGATCCAACTGAGATCAAATTACACAGATTTGTTTAAAATGTTCCCTGACCATGTGGCTCTGTTGGTGCAGTCAAGCTAGGGTTGCCAACTTTCTGATTGCAGAAATCGAACACCCTTGCCCTGTCCCCGGCCTGCCCCTTCTCTGAGGCCTCACCCCCTGCTCACTCCATCCCCCCTCCCTCCATCGCTCACTCTCCCCCGCCCTCGCTCATTTTCACCAGACTGGGCAGGGGGTTGGGGTGTGGGAGAGGGTGAGGGCTCCCGGAGGGAGTTTGGGTGCAGGAGGGGGCTCGGGGTTGGGGTGCAGGCAGCGATTACCTAACGCAGCTTCTGGAAGCGGTCAGCATGTCTGAGGCCCATAGGTGGAAGTGCAGCCAGGAAGCTCTATGCGCTGCGTCCAGCCGCAGGCGCCGCCCTCGCAGCTGACTGAAGCTGCCAGGGTCCCTTTTCGACCAGGTGTTCCAGTCAAAAAATAGACACCTGGCAACCCTAAGTCAAGCAGTCCAGCCAAAGCAACAAGGGGCAGAGCAATTTATCTTGGGATCATCCCAAGCTGCGCAACTAGGGTTGCTAATTTTGGTTGGACATATTCCCAGAGATTTCATCACATGACATAATCTTTAATGAAAGATTCATCTTTAATTCCTGGAGACTCCATGACAGTCCTGGAGGGTTGGCACCCCTATGAAGAAGTCCTCTGAAAATGGGAGTTGTTATAACCAGAGGTGAGTAACCCTGGATTCTGGTTAGGCAATAAAACCACTTTGTTTGTTCTTAGACACCTCATAGTCTCTTGCCATCCCCCTTCTCCTGCAAGCACATTCCCAAACAACAAAAATGGTGGTTACACGCGCAGCCTGCACTGCAGGCCCAGCTCAGTCAGCTCTGGGCACAGCAACAGTCTCTGTCCTGACTGCAGTGAAGCCCAACAATAGCCTCCATGGCTCCCTGCTTGGTCAGAGCCCGCAGACTCTCAGCAGCAGCTCATGGCTTGGACAGAGCTCCACAAAGCAACGTCCACGCCCCCTACCCAGGATCCCAGCCCCCCGCCAAGATGGACTGGATGTAAGGCCTGAGGACAGGAACCGGGGTGAGGTTTGGTGAGGATCATGCATGGAGCAGGAGCATGGTAAGAGCCAGGAGGGAATCACCTAGTCACTCAGACAACTGCCTGTGCCTCCTTCTGGCTTAACTAGCATGGCTGGACCAATCGCTGAAACCAGGTGATTCTCCAATCAGGACTTCTGTGCGTGGTGCCTTGGCTGAAGCTCTCGTCCTACTAGCTCCTTGTTCCACCAGGTTTCAGTAGAGATTGGGTGGAGCCAGGATGCGACGGCTGTCTGGGCGCTCACAGACCTAGATTGGAGACTGGGGACATCACACCCTGTCACAGATCATTTATAGCCAGTGCTCATGAAGTCACTTCTGAACAACAGCAGATGGGAACCAATGGCAGGGATTCCCCACCATGTCCATGGGGAAGACACAGCAGTACTCAGCACCCTACAGTGCCTTCAGCCCACCCCAGGCTGGCACTGAACCCTTGCAGCAGTTACCTGAGAAAAAACACTTTAAAAGAATGTTGAGGTTGCAAAGTCAAGCACTTGAAAGTTAGAAAATGCCAGATTTACCCATGATTCTTCACTGTGCCCCTTGTGCACATATGTACTCCTGAATTACATAGACCCATAGACATTAAGGCCACAAGGAGCCACCATGATTATCTAGTCTGACCTCCTGCACATTGCAGGCCACAGAACCTCACCTGCCCATTCCTGTAATAGGCCCAGAACCTCTAGCTGAGTCACTGACGTCCTCAAATCTTCATTTAAAGACCTCAAGTTACAGAGAATCCACAATTTACTCTAGTTCAAAACAGCCAGTGACACAGGCCCAAGGCTGCAGAGGAGGGTGAAAGACCCCCAGGGTCTCTGTTTAACTGACCTGGGGAAAAATTCTTTCCCGACCCCAAATATGGCGATCAGTTCAACCCTGAGCATCTGGGAAAGAATTCTCTGTAGTAACTCAGAGCCCCCCCCATCTAGCATTCCCTCTCCGGCCATTGGGGATATTTGCTAGTAGCAGTCATGGATGGGCCACATGCCATTGTAGGCAGTCTCACCATGCCATCCCCTCCAGAAACTTAGCAAGCTCAGTCTTGAAGCCAGTTAGGTTTTTTGCCCCCACTGCCCCCTTTGGCAGCCTGTTCCAGAACTTCACTCCTCTGATGGTTAGAAACCATCATCTAATTTCAAGCCTAAACATGTAGATGGCCAGTTTATATCCATTTGTTCTTGTGTCCGTATTGGCCCTTAACTTTAAAAACTCCTCTCTCTCCCTGGTATTTCTCCCTCTGCTGTATTGATAGAAGAAAAGAAGTACTGGTGGCACCTTAGAGACTAACAAATTTATTTGAGCATAAGCTTTCGTGAGCTACAGCTCACTTCATCGGATGCATTCAATGAAGTGAGCTGTAGCTCACGAAAGCTTATGCTCAAATAAATTTGTTAGTCTCTAAGGTTCCACAAGTACTCCTTTTCTTTTTGCGAATACAGACTAACATGGCTGCTACTCTGAAACCTGTATTGATAGAGTGATCACATCTCTCCTCGGCCTTCGTTTGGTTAGGCTAAACTAGCCAAGCTCCCAGTGGGGTAGTCATGAATGGGCATCCATTGTTACATTCCCACCGGTGTGCCCTCACACGCAGTCACACTGTGCAGGGGATGCCATTTTGCTCTACCAAATGTGTGGGAAGAGCTGTATGTGTACCTTCAGGATCCACTATGCAGCATTTCAGGGTAGAATTGGTGTGTTATATAATTAGCAGGGCACAGGGGTTTATCACAAAGGGTATGGTCAGTAATGAGCTGGAATAAGGGAAAATCTATGCATCTGTCAGCAGGCACTCCAGATAAACTGAGCAGGATTGGTGTCAGGCATAGCTGTACTAAATGGTGGTGGCAGTAGTTAGTTCCGCTTGGTCGAGGCGTGTTTGCAATGTCTGGGGTGTGCGATGGAGCTGTGACTGTGAGGGGTGGAGATCTATGTTTTCTGTCCTCTCATGCATGAGGAAAAGGAAACGATGTATGTGTACCTCCAGGATGCAGCATGCATCATTTCTAGGTCGAATTGCGTAGGGTTTGTCAGCAGCAGGGCACAGGGCATTTATTACAGAAGATATTGTCAGCAGTGAGATAGAATATGAGAGGATTCTAATTCTTGAATGATGGGTAAGTGAGAGTGGAGGCTGGGATAGTATCCTGTGAATAAGTGTAAGGGAGTAGTAAAAGGCTGTGTAATAGTTCTTAAATGGTGACAGTCTGGTATTCTTTCTGGGGAGTTGGCTGTGTGTGGGTGCACATCAGGATCTGGAACCTCCTGAGCTGTATAGCGTGAAGGGACATTGTGAGCATGTGCTATGTGCATATTGAGGCACTGTTCAAAGGGTAGAGGGAAGGTGGCATGGGCAGCCTTTTTTCTCCCCCCTTTTCCCCCATTGATAGTGTTTGATGGAATCCTGCGGCAGGAGAGTGAAAGGGCTGTAAAAGGAGGTGAAGAGCTTGTACCTTTCAGCAGCTGCACAGTTGGCAGAATAAAAAGATGTGTGTTAACGGTGCATATTGGGCCTTTGCTGAAAGAGGGCAGAGTTAAGGTTACAAAGTCAGCCTTAACTGTGCATTTCCTGGTTTTCAGAAATTTGACTTTTGCTCAACTCAGCATTCGGCAAGAGGACATCATACCAACAAGCAGTCTTAACTCTGCATTAATGTAGTTTTTAGCATTGAATTGTAATTATTGGGGTTACTCTGTACCCCAAACTCCTAGTCACATGCCCAATGTACTGTGAGTTGGAGGCAAGCACTGTGGGTACTTCAGCAGCTAGTGCAATAACCCTGGCCCTGGCACTAGCACCTTCTGTAGCTGTAGTGCAGCAGCACAGAACATTGCCCTGGGAGAGAGACAGACCAAGATAGACCAGCTCAAGTTGTGGAGATTTGGAGTCTGTCTGAAGGGTGAAGTTGGAAGGTGTTTAGAAAAGGAGGCAAAAAGAGGTGGCACTGGGGTAAAAAGGGGACAGGCCAGAAGAAGCTGTGACAGAGGAAGCTGGACCATAAAGGGCCATGGGCAAAGACCCTGGCCGCGACTGGGTGGACTCCTGGCACACTGCCAGAGGGATACAGTTTGGGCGCCTGGGGAACATGTGTGGCTCTCCAGGTGAGGAGCTGTTCGTGGGCAGACCTGCTGGAAAGAGATGAGGCCATCGCCGCATCAAAGCAAAGGAGCATCACAAGATGGAGAGAGGTGAAGGCGGGACAGTGGGGGGAAGCTGGACTTTGCAGCCAAGGAGGGGAGTTGAATCCCTCTGAGGGTGACAAAGCACAGTGCTGAAAAAGCTTTTTTCATTGCGATGGTAACGTACAGTTTATTATTTTCCTAAGTAAGTCTTGGATTCTATTCTTCATATTGTTATTGTTCCTGCCAAATTTCTGGGGTTTTCCTTTACAAAGTTTAAAATTTAAAGTTATCTCCATTGCGTTGGTTTGTCTCTGCCTCTCCTAAAAAACAGGTGGAAACCCTAGTCCCTAGTCCCTATGCCTGAAACCCTAGTCCCTGTAAGCCCTGTGCCTGAAACCTGCGAGAGAAGGAGGTGAGGCACTGCCCCATTTACATATCAGCTGTGAGCTTTGCTGGCAAACCCTGCATCTTGGCAGGGGATTAGTCTAGATGGCCCTTGCAGTCCCTACTAACCCTAGGTTCTATGATTCTATGGAACCTACCACATGCTCCCTTGGCATTCCTTGGAAGCAGAAGCCTCTCTCTTCCCCAAGGCATTGAGGGAGTTGTAGTCTCCAAGGCTGGTTTGCAGCACCCAGGATTTTTCTGACTGGAACATTCTCTGTTAAGTTCAGAGACCCCCTAGAAGAGAGTGCCCACATGAGCATGCTCACTGTGAACTTGGGGTGAAATCCTGGCCCCACTGAAGTCAACAGCAGAACTCCCCTAGATGTTCTTAGAAGTCTGAGTAGACTCCGCAGGAACTGAGTACTTGTGTAACCCTGCTGCCAGGTGGAGCTGACAGCGACCAGGGCCAAGTTCAATATCTAGGGGTTCCTTTCCATTGATACAACACAGAATCAGCTCGAGCTCCCACCCAGTAACCTGGGAAAATTCCACACCACCACTGGAAGCCTCTGAGAGGCAATGCTTCCCCACTCGCTAGCACAGAGTCTGAATGTAGAAAAGAAACTTTTAATGAAAGGAGGGAAGCCACCCAACATTAATTAGGGAAAATGCTGCAAGAGGGATTCATAATCATAACACTGTGAGCAGGACACCCACCCCAGAGTTCGTGGGGCAGAGCCTTCCTCCTCGGGTATCTGAGTCCTAAAACCAACAAAAAGAAAAGGAGTACTTGTGGCACCTTAGAGACTAACAAATTTATTTGAGCGTAAGCTTTCGTGAGCTACAGCTCACTTCATCGGATGTTTCATGTTCTCTGTGTGTATATATAAATCTCCCCACTGTGTTTTCCACCAAATGCATCCGATGAAGTGAGTTGTAGCTCACGAAAGCTTATGCTCAAATAAATTTGTTAGTCTCTAAGGTGCCACAAGTACGCCTTTTCTTTTTGCGAATACAGACTAACACGGCTGCTACTCTGAAATCTAAAACCAACAGTTCCTTTCCTGTGCCCCTCTGCTCCCGCACCATACCTCACTCACAGTCATTGTCCTTGGTCAGTGGGGACCCAGGGTTCAGAGATGCATCTGTGTGAGTTCCCCTCCCACCTGGGGAAGAAGGCACCTTGCTTGCTCCACCATCTGAGCACCTGCTCTGGCTGGCCCTCCCACCAGCCATGGTTCCTCTCCATTGACCATGCTCGTTCCTCTCTGCGGGCCGCCTCACCAGCCACAGTTCCTCTCCACTAGCTGCTCTGCCAGCTGCTCATTCCACGCCACTCCCCACCTCACCAGGCGCTGTTCCACTCGCTGGTCACCTTCTGCCACCTACTTCTCTGCTCTGACCTCTGCAAGTCAGTCTCTTGAGGTTCACCCAGCTCTTAGTGATTGTCAGCTCTGAGACTGGGCAGAGACACTGTCCCACCACAAGCACTTAAAATAACAAAAGGCTCCTAATGGAGACCATTTAGCTCTATCTTTGCACAGCGGGGAGGAACAGGTTAAACCAGACTGGGGACTCTAAGGGCATGTCTACACTTACTTCTGGAGCAATCAATCCAGCAGAGGTCAATTTATCGCCTCTAGTGAAGACATGATAAATCGACCACTGAACGCTCTCCCGTCCACTCCGGTACTCCACGGGAGCGAGAGGTGCAGGTGGAGTCAATGCGGAGGCATCAGCTGTCAACCTATCACAGTGAAGTGGTAAGTAGATCTAAGTACGTCAACTTCAGCTACGATATTCATGTAGCTGAAGTTGCGTAACTTAGATCAATAGCCCCACCCAAGTGTAGACCAGGCCTTAGGGAGAGTCCACACCTCCTAGCTCAAAACTGGACCAACACCAACTAAATCATCCCAGCCAGGTCTTTGTCAAGCTGGGCTTTAAAAACTTCTAAGGATGGAGATTCCACCACCTCCCTACGGAACCCATTCCAGTGCTTCACCACCCTCCTAGTGAAATAGTGTTTCCTAATATCCAACCTAGACCTCCCCCACTGCAACTTAAGACCATTGCTCCTTGTTCTGTTATTTGCCACCAGTGAGAACAGCTGAGCTCCATCCTCTATGGAACCCTCCTTCAGGTATTTGAAGGCTGCTATCAAATCCCCC
Source organism: Dermochelys coriacea (assembly GCF_009764565.3). Taxonomy (NCBI): domain Eukaryota; kingdom Metazoa; phylum Chordata; order Testudines; family Dermochelyidae; genus Dermochelys; species Dermochelys coriacea. The sequence continues at coordinate 3,057,955 of NC_050092.1, forward strand.
CTCATTCTTCTCTTCTGTAGACTAAACAAGCCCAGTTCCCTCAGCCTCTCCTCGTAAGTCATGTGCCCCAGCCCCCTAATCATTTTCATTACCCTCTGCTGGACTCTCTCCAATTTGTTCACATCCCTTCTGTAGTGGGGGAACAAAACTGGACGCATTACTCCAGGTATGGCCTCACTAGTGCCGAGTAGAGGGGAATAATCACTTCCCTCAATCTGCTGGCAATGCTCCTACTAATACAGCCCAACATGCCATTGGCCTTCTTGGCAACAAGGGCACACTGCTGACTCATATCCAGCTTCTTGTCCACTGAAATCCCCAGGTCCTTTTCTGCAGAACTGCTTAGCCAGTCGGTCCCCAGCCTGTAGCAGTGCATGGGATTCTTCCTTCCTAAGTTCAGGACTCTGCACTTGTCCTTTTTGAACCTCACCAGATTTCTTTTGTCCCAATCCTCCAATTTGTCTAGGTCATTCTGGACCCTATCCCTACACTCCAGTGTACCTACCTCTCCCCCCAGCTTTGTGTCATCTGCAAACTTGCTGAGGGTGCAATCCACGCCATCCTCCAGATCATTAATAAAGATGTTGAACCGGCCCCAGGACCGACCCCTGGGGCACTCCGCTTGTTACTGGCTGCCAACTAGACATCAAGCCACCGATCACTACCTGTTGAGCCCGATAATCTAGCCAGTTTTCTGTCTGCCTTATAGTCCATTTATAAGGTTTGAATGGAAGGTTTGAGCCTTTCCATCTGGCTTCTTTCCTTCTCAGTTTTCCCAGCAATCGCTCTCATGTGCTCAGACAAATATGGAGAGCAGCAACTGATGATGATGCTGGATGTCATCCTAATACCCTGCAGCAGCTTCTGACAGCTGGGCACCAGAGCCAGTGGTGATGCTTAGTTGGGACTGATACTAGCCATGCAGGGATCTCATGAGGCAGAGTGGCCTCCCACTGAGCCAGAGGGGGAGGGACAATCGCTAACCCACTACAAGGGAGTTTTGGGTTGTACTGTGTTAATTCCTACAGTACTCTCGGCACAGTACTGCTCCTTCACTCCTGTAGGGTATGTCTATACTTCAAACATTACAACAGCACTAAAAAGAAAAGGAGTACTTGTGACACCTTAGAAACTAACAAATTTATTTGAGCATAAGCTTTCATGAGCTACAGCACACTTCATCGGATGCATTCGGCGGAAAACACTGTAGTGCTTCTATGCCAACCCTACCTACAACTAATGGGAGGGGTTCTCCTCCCAGCGCAGTAGGTGAGCCACTTCCCCGCGAGCTAGTAGCTGGGACGACAGAAGAATTCTGCTGTTAACCTAGCACTGTCTACACCAGGAGTTAGGTTGGCAGAGCTATGTCTCTGAGGTGTGGATTTTTACACGCCTGAGAGATGCAGCTATGCTGCTGTAAGTTCCCCATGCAGACCAGCCCTGAGTTTCTGTGTGGGGTCTGTAAACCCCATCACAATCTCCAAGACAAAAACATCTTTTTTGAGATTTGCGAGTCCTGTAGGTGGCACAGTTAAAAGGAATTTCCTAAAAACCTCTTTGAATAAACTGTTCATTCCAGAGACCAGTGGGCTACATTTCTGCATTAAACCAGAACCATTAAGCAGCACCTGTGGAACCGCAGTGCCACAGACACTAAATGGGGGATCTCAAGCTTTGCAGTAAATGCCATTTCTTTGGAAAATACTATGACGGGTCCCTTGCAGATAAAGCTAAATATGGTTTAAACACAGAACTTAAAGGAGTTCTTTCAAAACACAGCCAGAGCTGGAAATCTTGAGAGTGATGTCATATGCCAAGGGAGGTGTGGGTGGAGGGGGAGATGACATCACTTCCTCTCTGATCTTCTAACACCACAGTAAATGAAAAAGAGATTGATTTGAAGCATGTCTCTTGCTGTCAGGACTTACGGAAATGTGCTGTCTGGAGCTCCCAAGGGACAAAGTTATGCAGAACAGCTGCGTTCCTGACATAAGACATTTATTATGGCATCATTTTAAGGGGCAATGAACATGAGGAATCTGAGGGGAAATGTCTAGGTGGTTTTGGCTTAGCTGGAAGCCCGCAGAATTGTTGGCAGGGCCAGGTAGGGGGAAGAAGATGAGCTGACAATAGATCTCTGTAACAATGAGACACTGTGCCATAGTGTGACAGTCCGTTCCATACCAAAACAATGTTAAGCATTTTAAAAAGGCAGAAATGCTAAAGCTAACATTGCACATAAAACCTTAACTCTGCCCCCTTGTGAGCAACAGAATTATGTGAATAACTGATTGTTCAGTTCACTCACACAGCTAAAAAACCAAAAATAAAAACACCACCACAAAACCCAAAAAATCATTTAGACCCAAACCAAAACCATTTTTCAGAATTATGAGCTAATCAAAAAAGTTGGAATTTTTTTTAGCTAAATGATTGATTTTGAGCATTTTTAACTTTTTTTTTTAATAGACGCAAAAGAGGGGGGAGGGATAGCTCAGTGATTTGAGCATTGGCCTGCTAAACCCAGGGTTGTGAGTTCAATCTTTGAGGGGGCCATTTAGGGATCTGGGCCAAATATTGGGGATTGGTCCTGCTTTGAGCAGAGGGTTGGACTAGATGATCTCCTGAGGTCCCTTCCAACCCTGATATTCTATGATTCTATGAAATGAAGGGCTGGAGTCACAAAGGAAGAGGTGCCCCTAGAGCACTCACTAGGGATGGGGGAGACCCAGGTTTCAATGATGTCACTGGACTGGAACTCAGTTTTGCCTGGTCCTAAGAAAATGGTCCTTAACCACCAGGCTGTAGGCTATCCTGGAGAGAGAGAGAGCATTAGTTTTAATCAGCACAACACAGAGCTGTGTTTAAACTGAGCTGTTTGGGTAACTCCAGTTTTAATAGCAAAGTGTTGTATAGTGATCTCTTACATTGCTTCTCACTGACTCAGACATTCTAGGCTTCCGAGGGATGTTTGTGGTTATTGTGTGTGGGTTGTGTTGTGCTGGAAAACTTGTCTTGATTTGTGTGGATGGTGAATGAGGGGGTATGCTGCCATGAGGGCCTATGAGTACTTGGGGTTATAATTGCAAACTGGATACAATTAACTTAGGCTTGAATAGAGACTGGGAATGGATGAGTCATTACACAAAGTAAAACTATTTCCCCATGGTATTTCTCCCTCCCACCCTGCCCCTCACTGTTCCTCTGATATTCTTGTTAACTGCTGGAATTAGCCTACCTTGCTTGTCACCATGAAAGGTTTTCCTCCTCCCCCCCTCGCCCCCCACTGCTGGTGATGGCTCATCTTAAGTGATCACTCTCCTTACAGTGTGTATGATAAACCCATTGTTTCATGTTCTCTGTGTGTGTGTATATAAATCTCTCCTCTGTTTTTTCCACCAAATGCATCCGATGAAGTGAGCTGTAGCTCACGAAAGCTTATGCTCTAATAAATTTGTTAGTCTCTAAGGTGCCACAAGTACTCCTTTTCTTCTTGGGGTTATAGTGTATGCTGGTTGTGATGTTGTGTGGGTAGTTGTGTTGATTTGTTTGTGATTTGTGTTACTTTGCATGGGTGGTCACTGAGGTGTGCTGCTGTGAGGGGCTACATTCATTGTGTGTACACCTTCAAAAGACAAGCCTGGGAGCTTAAATTCATAACTAAGTATCAAGTACACAACAGAGTCACTGGATTTGTGACTTATTACAACAATCTGTAACCCACTAGCTCCCCTTTTTGTCCTATGACTACAGGGGTGTTAATGGGCCACTTCACTTGGAAAGGTCCCTTAGAATATGTGCTAATTCCTTAGGCTAAACTATCTGTTCCACCTTGTATTTAGCTGGGACTCTTTGAGCACCTTTCCCAGACCTGAAGAAGAGCTCTGGGGAGCTTGAACGTTTTTCTCTCTCCCCAGCAGAAGTTGGCCCAATAAAAGGTATTACCTCCCCGACTTTGTCATCACAGCCATACTGTGTAAGCAGTAAGAATGCTTCCCTGACAGCTAGCTGGGAGGGGAAAAGACTATGGGTGTGTTTATGTAAATACAGTTTGCTCCTGCTCTGTTTACATATTCATCAGATACTGCTTTGGCTGGTGTTGGGTACAAATGACCTTTGTACTGGCTGCAGGAGTAGTGAAATATACTGCCCCGCCCCGCCCCCACTCTACCCTTTCCCCCAAGTTCCCACCCCTCCTCTTTCCAGCTTCCGCCCCCTCCGTTGAGTGACTCTGGCTGCCGGGGGGAGGCGGGGAGGCAGAGTAGAGCAGGATGGGCTGGGGTCAGGTTGCTCAATGCTGCAAGTGCCAGGGCCCCCGCTGACCCCTCAGGCCACCCTGGACCTCGTGTCCCCCTGAAGCCTCCCAAAGTGCAGTAAGCCCAAACACTGGTGAAGCCGGGTCCACGTTCCTAAATATTGGTGAAGCATGGCCACCATGGTCCCATATGACTTGCCACCTATGGCTTGAATGTCAGAGCTCTGTGAAAGTGAGAGGCGGGTGGGCAGGCAGGCAGCTGCACATCCTTAAGGGTCTCCCCTAGACTGGTTTAACCTGTCTAACCTGTTAACCCCATTGTTCAAAAAACAGAGCTAAATAAGCTTGATTAGGAGCCTCTTCTGTTATTTTAATTGCTCAATCAGAGCTGAAACCAGTTGTGGCAGGACTGGATTTTCCTGCTAAAATCACTAAGGGCTTGGCTACACTTGTGAGTTACACTTGCTTGGCTACACTTGCACATTAAAGCAGCCCCGGGTGCCCTAGCTCCCTCCCCGTCCACATTGGCAAGCCACTTAGAGCGCTCCGACTCCACAGCTAGAACACTCCTGGTACTCCACCTCGGCGAGTGGGATGACATTTTGTGCACACCTGCTGGAGCACCGCAGAGCCAGTGTGGATGCCCTGGTCTGTTAGTGCGCTCTGATCGGCCTCCAGAAGTATCCCACAATGCCTGTTCTAGCCACGCTGGTCATCCTTTTGAACTCTACTGCCCTGCCCTCAGGTGACCAACCGCCCTTTAAATTCTCTGGGAATTTTGAAATTCCCCTTCCTGTCTGCTCAGCCAGTCGTGGGGTGCTCTCAGCGCATCTTCCCAGGGGACCATGCCTCCACGTGCCAGGTGAGCCCCAGTATGGAACAATGGTGCTGGACCTCATCAGTGTTTGGGGGGAGGAAGCTGTCCAATCCCAGCTGCGCTCCAGCCATAGGAATTACAATACCTTCGGGCAGATATCAAGGGCCATGCTGGAAAGGGGCCAGGACTGCAGTGCAGGGTTAAAGTAAAGGAGCTGTGGAATGCCTACCGCAAAGCCCACAAGGCAAACTGCCGCTCCGGTGGTGCCCCTGCCACCTGCCGTTTCTACAATACTTGGGGGCGACCCCACCTCGACTCTGAGGACCACCATGGACACTTCAGAGCCCAGTTCAACAAGGCAGGGGGAGGAGGAGGAAAGTGGGAGCGAGGGTGCTGAGGAGGAGGGGGACAGCCCGGCATCCCAAGATGCATGCAGCCAGGAGGAGGGTAAGCATACTCGTAAGCATACTCCTCAGCAGTTTGGGCTACATTCCCGTAGACCAAAAGGGAAGACAGAGCACGCAGTACAAAAAATGTTGAAAGATGGTGCCAAATGTGGATGGAAGCACAGGGATTGCTGGGATGTGAACCAATGCATCACGGGGCACTGGGACAGGACCCAGAACGCCCCGCCCCCTTCCCACAAGCCACAGCGCCAGAATAGGAAGAGGTACTCTGTGGGATAGCTGCCCATAACGCACTGCTCCCAGTGCCGCTGCAAGTGCTGCAAATGTGGCCACACCAGTGTACTTGCAGCTGACAGTGTGGTCAGACTGCAGCGCTTTCCCTACTGCACTCTCCGAAGACTGGTTTAACTCAAAGCGCTCTACATCTGTAAGTGTAGCCATGCCCTAAGAGACTGGCAGGAGCTTGGACAGTGGAGCGAGCATGGTGGCGTTTACCCTCCTGCTCATGGCGGGTAGAGAATTCACGCAGATGTACCTATGCACTCGGGGTTTGTGCTGACCAAGCACAGCAAATGTGCATGGGGTGTTGCGGGGGGCACACTACAAGGACTTGGGTGTTGGATTCAAGAACATGAAGCAAAGTACACTGCCCAGTGTACTCTGGGGAGCGTGTCTTGCTTATGCTTTTATGTTTCTGAATACCACTTGTGCTGTTTTCTCAGATTGATGCTAGGTTACTTTTATTAAAGAAACTCTTCCTACTTCCGAATCTGTGCTTGCAAGAGGGGAAGAATTGCCTCTTAGAGGCACCCAGAGGGTAGAGTGAAATTTTCCCAGGTTACTGGATGGGGGCTTGAGACAGTTTTGGTTATATGCTTGAAAAGAAACTCCCTAAATATTGAACCCGGTCCTTCTTGCTGCCTGCTCCAACTGGCAGAAGGGTTACACTGTACAAAATGAAAAGGAGTACTTGTGGCACCTTAGAGACTAACAAATTTATTAGAGCATAAGCTTTCGTGAGCTACAGCTCACTTCATCGGATGCATTTGGTGGAAAAAACAGAGGAGAGATTTATATACACACACACAGAGAACATGAAACAATGGGTTTATCATACACACTGTAAGGAGAGTGATCACTTAAGATAAGCCATCACCAACAGCAGGGGGGGGAAGGAGGAAAACCTTTCATGGTGACAAGCAGGTAGGCTAATTCCAGCAGTTAACAAGAATATCAGAGGAACAGTGGGGGGTGGGGTGGGAGGGAGAAATACCATGGGGAAATAGTTTTACTTTGTGTAATGACTCATCCATTCCCAGTCTCTATTCAAGCCTAAGTTAATTGTATCCAGTTTGCAAATTAATTCCAATTCAGCAGTCTCTCGTTGGAGTCTGTTTTTGAAGCTTTTTTGTTGAAGTATAGCCACTCTTAGGTCTGTGATCGAGTGACCAGAGAGATTGAAGTGTTCTCCAACTGGTTTTTGAATGTTATAATTCTTGACGTCTGATTTGTGTCCATTCATTCTTTTACGTAGAGACTGTCCAGTTTGGCCAATGTACATGGCAGAGGGGCATTGCTGGCACATGATGGCATATATCACATTGGTAGATGCACAGGTGAACGAGCCTCTGATAGTGTGGCTGATGTGATTAGGCCCTATGATGGTATCCCCTGAATAGATATGTGGACACAGTTGGCAACGGGCTTTGTTGCAAGGATAGGTTCCTGGGTTAGTGGTTCTGTTGTGTGGTGTGTGGTTGCTGGTGAGTATTTGCTTCAGATTGGGGGGCTGTCTGTAAGCAAGGACTGGTCTGTCTCCCAAGATCTGAGAGAGCGATGGCTCGTCCTTCAGGATAGGTTGTAGATCCTTGATGATGCGTTGGAGGGGTTTTAGTTGGGGGCTGAAGGTGATGGCTAGTGGCGTTCTGTTGTTTTCTTTGTTGGGCCTGTCCTGTAGTAGGTGACTTCTGGGTACTCTTCTGGCTCTGTCAATCTGTTTCTTCACTTCAGCAGGTGGGTACTGTAGTTGTAGGAATGCATGACAGAGATCTTGTAGGTGTTTGTCTCTGTCTGAGGGGTTGGAGCAAATGCGGTTATATCGTAGCGCTTGGCTGTAGACAATGGATCGAGTGGTATGATCTGGATGAAAGCTAGAGGCATGTAGGTAGGAATAGCGGTCAGTAGGTTTCCGATATAGGGTGGTGTTTATGTGACCATCGCTTATTAGCACCGTAGTGTCCAGGAAGTGGATCTCTTGTGTGGACTGGTCCAGGCTGAGGTTGATGGTGGGATGGAAATTGTTGAAATCATGGTGGAATTCCTCAAGAGCTTCTTTTCCATGGGTCCAGATGATGAAGATGTCATCAATGTAGCGCAAGTAGAGTAGGGGCATTAGGGAACGAGAGCTGAGGAAGCGTTGTTCTAAGTCAGCCATAAAAATGTTGGCATACTGTGGGGCCATGCGGGTACCCATCGCAGTGCCGCTGATTTGAAGGTATACATTGTCACCAAATGTGAAATAGTTATGGGTCAGGACAAAGTCACAAAGTTCTGCCACCAGGTTAGCCGTGACATTATCGGGGATACTGTTCCTGACGGCTTGTAGTCCATCTTTGTGTGGAATGTTGGTGTAGAGGCTTCTACATCCATAGTGGCTAGGATGGTGTTTTTAGGAAGATCACCAATGGACTGTAGTTTCCTCAGGAAATCGGTGGTGTCTCGAAGATAGCTGGGAGTGCTGGTAACGAAGGGCCTGAGGAGGGAGTCTACATAGCCAGACAATCCTGCTGTCAGGGTGCCAATGCCTGAGATGATGGGGCGTCCAGGATTTCCAGGTTTATGGATCTTGGGTAGCAGATAGAATACCCCAGGTCCTGGCTCCAGGGGTGTGTCTGTGCGGATTTGTTCTTGTGCTTTTTCAGGGAGTTTCTTGAGCAAATGCTGTAGTTTCTTTTGGTAACTCTCAGTGGGATCAGAGGGTAATGGCTTGTAGAAAGTGGTGTTGGAGAGCTGCCTAGTAGCCTCTTGTTCATACTCTGACCTATTCATGATGACGACAGCACCTCCTTTGTCAGCCTTTTTGATTATGATGTCAGAGTTGTTTCTGAGGCTGTGGATGGCACTGTGTTCTGCATGGCTGAGGTTATGGGGTAAGCGATGCTGCTTTTCCACAATTTCAGCTCGTGCACATCGGCGGAAGCAGTCTATGTAGATATCCAGGCTGCTGTTTCGACCTTCAGGAGGAGTCCACCTAGAATCCTTCTTTTTGTAGTGTTGGCAGGAAGGTCTCTGTGGGTTAATATGTTGGTCAGAGGTGTGTTGGAAATATTCCTTGAGTCTGAGACGTCGAAAATAGGATTCTAGGTCACCACAGAACTGTATCATGTTCGTGGGGGTGGAGGGGCAAAAGGAGAGGCCCCGAGATAGGACAGATTCTTCCGCTGGGCTAAGAGTATAGTTGGATAGATTAACAATATTGCTGGGTGGGTTACGGGAACCATTGTTGTGGCCCCTTGTGGCATATAGTAGTTTAGATAGCTTAGTGTCCTTTTTCTTTTGTAGAGAATCAAAGTGTGTTTTGTAAATGGCTTGTCTAGTTTTTGTAAAGTCCAGCCACGAGGAAGTTTGTGTGGAAGGTTGGTTCTTTATGAGAGTATCCAGTTTTGAGAGCTCATTCTTAATCTTTCCCTGTTTGCTGTAGAGGATGTTGATCAGGTGGTTCCGCAGTTTCCTTGAGAGGGTGTGGCACAAGCTGTCAGCATAGTCTGTGTGGTATGTAGATTGTAATGGATTTTTTACCTTCAGTCCTTTCGGTATGATGTCCATCTGTTTGCATTTGGAGAGGAAGATGATGTCTGTCTGTATCTGTGCGAGTTTTTTCATGAAGTTGACAGATTTCCACTCTATACGGCTAAATTCAGTGCCTTGCATAATCACAGGTTTCAGAGTAGCAGCCTTGCGCTACATTGATGACATCTTCATCATCTGGACCCATGGAAAAGAAGCTCTTGAGGAATTCCACCATGATTTCAACAATTTCCATCCCACCATCAACCTCAGCCTGGACCAGTCCACACAAGAGATCCACTTCCTGGACACTACGGTGCTAATAAGCGATGGTCACATAAACACCACCCTATATCGGAAACCTACTGACCGCTATTCCTACCTACATGCCTCTAGCTTTCATCCAGATCATACCACTCGATCCATTGTCTACAGCCAAGCGCTACGATATAACCGCATTTGCTCCAACCCCTCAGACAGAGACAAACACCTACAAGATCTCTATCATGCATTCCTACAACTACAGTACCCACCTGCTGAAGTGAAGAAACAGATTGACAGAGCCAGAAGAGTACCCAGAAGTCACCTACTACAGGACAGGCCCAACAAAGAAAACAACAGAACGCCACTAGCCATCACCTTCAGCCCCCAACTAAAACCCCTCCAACGCATCATCAAGGATCTACAACCTATCCTGAAGGACGAGCCATCGCTCTCTCAGATCTTGGGAGACAGACCAGTCCTTGCTTACAGACAGCCCCCCAATCTGAAGCAAATACTCACCAGCAACCACACACCACACAACAGAACCACTAACCCAGGAACCTATCCTTGCAACAAAGCCCGTTGCCAACTGTGTCCACATATCTATTCAGGGGATACCATCATAGGGCCTAATCACATCAGCCACACTATCAGAGGCTCGTTCACCTGTGCATCTACCAATGTGATATATGCCATCATGTGCCAGCAATGCCCCTCTGCCATGTACATTGGCCAAACTGGACAGTCTCTACGTAAAAGAATGAATGGACACAAATCAGACGTCAAGAATTATAACATTCAAAAACCAGTTGGAGAACACTTCAATCTCTCTGGTCACTCGATCACAGACCTAAGAGTGGCTATACTTCAACAAAAAAGCTTCAAAAACAGACTCCAACGAGAGACTGCTGAATTGGAATTAATTTGCAAACTGGATACAATTAACTTAGGCTTGAATAGAGACTGGGAATGGATGAGTCATTACACAAAGTAAAACTATTTCCCCATGGTATTTCTCCCTCCCACCCCACCCCCCACTGTTCCTCTGATATTCTTGTTAACTGCTGGAATTAGCCTACCTGCTTGTCACCATGAAAGGTTTTCCTCCTTCCCCCCCCTGCTGTTGGTGATGGCTTATCTTAAGTGATCACTCTCCTTACAGTGTGTATGATAAACCCATTGTTTCATGTTCTCTGTGTGTGTGTATATAAATCTCTCCTCTGTTTTTTCCACCAAATGCATCCGATGAAGTGAGCTGTAGCTCACGAAAGCTTATGCTCTAATAAATTTGTTAGTCTCTAAGGTGCCACAAGTACTCCTTTTCTTTTTGCGAATACAGACTAACACGGCTGCTACTCTAAAACTGTACAAAATGAAACAGCAGGACCCAGAACACTAGCACTGGGGTGCAGCCTCCCCCTCTCCCTTCCTATGGCATCTCCAAGGCCAGTGGCCTTGCCTGCCTGTGATAGGAGAGCCTCTGCTTCCCCAGCATGTGTGCCCTCTAGGGCCTCAGGTCAGTGTCCCAGCAGAGGGAAGCTCTGAAGCACCATTATCTGGCCAGGAATAGCAGGGCCCGGCAGCTTTAAGAGGTTTGTTGATAAAACAACGGGCTTGTCCATCACAATGCATTGCAGTTTGTGCCTAATTTTTGTAAGCCACCTCCACTCAGTGGAACCTGAGGCACAGAGGGGTTATGTGACCTGCTCCAGGCTCTGGAGAGCGTCACTGTCCCAGCCTGGTAGCCCTGGCTTCCCGGCCACAGACCACTAGGCCACACCCCTCTCTCTGTTGCATCTGCAGCATGTGCCATTGCCACAGGGATTGTGGGAAAGCAAAGGGGCCGTGTGTCTAGCAGTGACTTGGCAGCAGGGTGCTAACGGTTATAGAAAGAGCTAGAAATAGGCTTTGGGTTGGCAATAGCACCAAAGATTCCCCTCTCCCCCCCGGCAAGCCCTGGGGGATTCTCCTGAGCTTATGCCCCTGCCACATTGCTGTTCCTTCCCCTGGAGCCCCAGGCAGCCCAGAAGTTCGGCGTTTGTTCTGGGGCAGGTATGGTCCAAGGTGGGAAAACTGCAAGTAAGGAAATACTTTCTGTTTAGAAACAGCAGGTAAGAAAATCCGGTGGAGACGTTCCCAAGTCACAGTGCTCCTTGTATGAGTGGAGCAGGCTTCCCTCGACAGGGAGGGCTCAGGCCCAGTGGGGCCTTGCTGGAATGATATTTGTTGGGATCATATTCTTAGCTCTTCAGATACAGCAGTTGTTTCAGTTACTTTGGGGAGATGCCCGGAAATGCACTCACCCAGCTGCCTGGTCTTGTGTCTCGCTCCTATTCTCGCCCCCTGTTGCTGGGTTGTTGCAGGGATCTGGGCTGCTGGGAGGGACTGTCCATGCCTACAATCACTCTCAGGTACTGGGTTTGGCCGCGGAAGACACGCTTTTTCCACATTCTACTCTTTCCTTTCCCCTCCTGACCTACAGAGACCACCCACCACTCTGCTCCTCACACTGCTTCCGCTAGGCCAGAGCCTTTTCTGAGCACAGCCTGAGCCAAGTGCAAAGGCTCAGCAGCCATGTGCCAAACGTCCTCGCAGTTTTTCCTTCCCCTCCCCCTCCAGTTCCCTTGTTCTGCATTTAAGTGGGAATGATATATTCATTTTGTCTCTGACCCTGAGCATTCTTATTCAGAGGCAAGTCAAGCTACTGTGCCAGACACTCACAGGCCAGAATCCAGAGTGCACGTGCTTCTTACAGAGCAGATACTCCTTTGCATTTCCCACGACCATAGGTGGGGATAGATGACCTGGGTCAGATGAACCAGGCCCTGGTCACACTTCGCTCCACTCTCTTTGTGGCTGGACACAGTACAGATGCTGAATGATAACCCCTTAGGTAGATTTTTTAAAACAATGAAGAATTATCCAGCAGAATTTATTGCTACAAGGTAGCATGGAGGCCCAGAGCTGGGTAGGATTCACAATGGGATTGACCAGCTGCCAAGGGAGACGGCATGGCCATGAGTCAGCCCCCTTGTAGGACAGACAACTCATTTGTTTGTTTGAGCCTTGATTAATAATGAGACCAATTGCCCACCTGTGCTGATCTGGCCAATCTGTCTGCACAACATATGAGTCCAGGTGGGTGTGATGACGTTGTTACTGTCCAACTATGCTAACAAGGACTATGTCAAGTCCCTCCCAGACCAGGTACAATGGAGGGTCTATGGCTGCCTATTCAGCTGGCAGCCCCTTGGAATCATGGGTTGACTCAAGCTGAGGAGAACCCAGTGAGATTTCTGACCTTCTTCTCCAGGGGGCATGGTCCTGTTCCCTCTCGTCCCCGAAAGGGGTGGAAATGCAGACAGTCCTGAAGGATGCAAGTCCCCACGTGCATCTGCAGAAGGAGCAGCACTGCCCTTTTGAGAGGATGGCCTCTTTACCTCATCTGAGTCCCCATAATCAATGCCACAGGCAGACAGCAGCACACTGCCTAGTGGCACAGCTCACTGCAGCACCTTTCACTGCTCTCATGGATTTCGCTGTGAGCCCTGCAGAGTAGCCAGTCTCAGGACATGGAGGAAACAGACAGGCAGCTCATACTTCTCAAGGGCCACAGAACATTCCTTGCGAGGCTTTAGTGGCCCCGTCTACTCGCCCTCTCCCCCCCCCCCCGACCCCAATGCCAGAAAAAGCAGCTTTATCTGTTGGGTCACAGTATTGAGGAGGACATTGACATTTCAGTTTCCTCGGCCCGGCCTCACTTCTGACCCTGACTAGGGAAACAATCCAGGATTTATTTATTTGTAAGAGTCATGTCAATCTCCAGGGCCTATTAGTGGAGAGAGCCCTGCCCAGCACTAGCTCCCCCCAAACAGGGGAGAGCAGAAGGCTGCCCCTTCCCCAGAGCTCAGACACTGGCTGGATGGTCTGTGGTCCATGCTGAGTTCTTTTGAGATGGGCTGCACTATTCTCCTGGCTTATAGGAAGATTGAGTCACAGTTTTCCTTGTTAACAATGGTTATGGGCCGGCCCCTATAGAGAGAAATGAGAACGATGGGCTTCCTTCTCAGTTGTACAATACTTCTGGCAGCATACAGGGGCATCAGAGAAGGACTGGGCAGGCCCATGTTCAGCCCCAGAAGACAGTGAGTGTGAGGGTAGCTTAAAGACGCCTTGAGGCCATCCTGTCCCCACCCCCGCCACAACGTGTCTGCCTCACGGGCAGGACCAGAGTCGCTGAGAATCAGACCCAATATTTTCTTTCTATAAAGGGCATGCAGAGAAACGCTGTCATTGCAGCATGTAACCACTCAGCTGACTCAGTCTTTGGGAGAACAGTGGTGTCTGCACACTGCAGTTTATTTACTGGAGGAACGAATGCTGCCCCTTGGGATGGAGTATATCATGGATCCAAAGCCAGTCTGCTTCGGTTTGTTTGTCATCGTGATCATCTGAGAAAAATCTGAACCATGCAGTTAAGAAAACCAGCTGTTCAAACCCCATCAAGCAAGACATTCAGTTAAGATCAGGCCACTGATCCAATTGCCCAACTTTCATCCCTGTACTTTGGCCTTAACAAGACCTCTGAATATTGCTGACTACATTGAGAAATCAGATGTCCAGGAGAGTAGCTGCCAGGATCACACATAGAATCATAGAAGATTAGGGTTGAAAGACACCTCGGGAGGTACCTAGTCCAATCCCCTGCTCAAAGCAGGACCAACCCCAACTAAATCATCCCAGCCAGGGCTTTGTCAAGCAGGGCCTTAAAAACCTCTAAGGATGGAGATTCCACCACCTCCCTAGGGAACCCATTCCAGTACTTCACCACCCTCCTAGTGAAATAGTGTTTCCTAATATCCAACCTAGACCTCCCCCACTGCCACTTGAGACCATTACTCCTTGTTCTGTCATCTGCCACCACTGAGAACAGCCGAGCTCCATCCTCTTTGGAACCCCCCCTTCAGGTAGTTGAAGGCTGCTATCAAATCCCCCCTCACTCTTCTCTTCTGCAGACTAAATAACCCTAGTTTCCTCAGCCACACCTCTTCATTCCTTTGAAAGTCATTACAGTTCCTTTTCTCCAGCCTTTCAGGCCCCTCCCACCTGGCTAGAGTTATTTGTAGAAATAATTATCAGTGGAAAAGTGCATCTGCTAGCTAATGCCCTCACTCCTCTATAGAGGGTCTCAGTAGAACAGTAGGTTCTTATTTTCTAAGTACCCTTTCAATAGCTCTGTCAAGGTTCCCTCCCCACTAGGGTACAGATGTGGGGACCCGCATGAAAGACTCCCTAAGCTTATTTCTACCAGCTTAGGTTAAAAACTTCCCCAAGGTACAAATCCTTCCTTGTCCTTGGATAGGTACTGCTGCCAAGTGAGTTAGACAAAGCTTCAGGAAAAGGACCACTTGGAGTTCCTGTTTCCCCAAGCCCCTTCATCCCCTTTCTGGGGAGGCTTGAGAATAATCTACCAACCAAATAGGTAAACCAGGTGAGCAGAACAGACCAGATCCTTGGTTTTTAGGACACTTGTAGGGCAGACAACTCATTTGTTTGTTTGAGCCTTAATTAATAATGAGACCAATAATGAGGACACTAAAAACCAATCAGATTCTTAAAAAAACAGAACTTTATTATAAAGGGAAAAAAAGTAGAAGAAACACCTCTGTAAAATCAGGATGGAAGGTAATTTTACAGCGTAATAAGATTCAAAACACAGAGGATTCCCCTCTAGGCAAAACTTTAAAGTTACAAAAAAACAGGGATAAACCTCCCTTTTAGCACAGGGAAAATTCACAAACTAAAACAAAAAATACTCTCACTCATTTCTTTGCTATTACTTACTATTTCCGTAAATTAGATGTATCATTCAGTAGGAGCTAGATTACTTGCTTGGTCTCTCTCCTTGTCTCCGAGAGAACACACACAAAGAGACAAAGCAAAAACCTTCTGCCCACAGCTTTGAAAGTATCTTGTCCTCTTTATTGATCCTTTTGGTCAGGTGCCAACCAGGTTATCTGAGCTTCTTAACCCTTTACAGGTAAAGGAGGGATTTTATGCTACCCTTAGCCATATGTTTATGACAGGCTCTGTATCAATAGTGCTTTTGCAGGGCTCCCATCCTTACTAATCATTCAAACTTCTTTTCTGTAGTTTGCTTTTTTAAAACAGATTTTAAAAAGGCTTTGACAAATTAAGTCATTTTTGGAGTCCCCTGTAATTTCATTTTCTTTCTCATTTATTAATGAAGCTGGGGTCTCTGGCACTTCCTTTTCCCCTGATATGTTTGCAGCCAGGCTGACAGAATTAAATCACTCTTTTCTGCTGTTCTTGTTTTTTCCCTATAAGCCTCAACTGATTACATGTTCTGCCTGCCACAAAATAAGGGCTTATCTAAACTGGGGTTTTAAACCAGATCAAATCAAGTTAATCTGGTTTGAAAATGCTTGCATACACATGAGAGAATCCACCATTGATTCCATATTTACACCAAACACTGGAGTCCTCTTGCAAAGTGGACCAGGTTTGTTTCAAATTGAATAAGTTTAGCCTGTTGTTCATGTGGACACAATTGGACACTTTTTGCATGCTTACAATAGCTATCCCATAGTGCTTTGCAGGTTGCCTATTACTGACCAACTTTACCTGTGTTGATACCAGTCAGCTCTGTGTTTTTGGGGAGCCAGGACTCAGTATCTACCCTGTCTGACTCATGAAAGACACCACCTCCCCCCTCCCCAGTCTCTGCTTGAACCAAAACCGATCAAAGAAAAGGCTTGCAGAGAGCAGTGAAGGGCGTAGGGAGACACACCTAGATCCCTCCTGACAAGGGTGACAAGATTAAGATATCTCCGTTAGCATACAGAATGAAGAACAGAGACAACTTCCCTAGCCTCATCTGCATGAAAGATGGGACAGGGATTAGCATAAAGAATGAAGAACAGAGAACCACACTGAACTCTGAGACCAGAAAAGCAGGGACGCACTGCATCATGGGAATCTCTGCTCCAGATTTCAGAGTAGCAGCCGTGTTAGTCTGTATTTGCAAAAAGAAAAGGAGTACTTGTGGCACCTTAGAGACTAACAAATTTATTAGAGCATAAGCTTTCGTGAGCTACAGCTCACTTCATCGGATGCATCCGATGAAGTGAGCTGTAGCTCACGAAAGCTTATGCTCTAATAAATTTGTTAGTCTCTAAGGTGCCACAAGTACTCCTTTTCTTTCTGCTCCAGATGTTAATGAACCTATGCCTGCACACACCCAGCTCAGCAATTATCAAACCAATTCTAGTAATAAATCCATGATTGGTTTCCAAAATACTGAAGCAGCCTAGTTCCATTGTGAGTTCCCTGGAAGGAAACACCACCCATAGCCAAGAGTGATCAGCTACTATTATCGAGCCTAAAGAAAACCCAGAAAAGTAACCCTAATAAATGAGCATACGCTAAAGTAACGGACATATCTGGTAACAGTGTGCCCTTCCCTGCTCTGGTGTCAAAGTCCAAGGACAGCCCCTCCCCCCTTAAAAACCTGATGCAGAGACAGATTTTACTCATTTGCTCCTGTATCCCAGTGTATCATTATTCTGGTGGTACAATTGCGATAGCACTCTAGAAGCCGCACAAGTAGGGTGACCACCTGTCCCTAATTGGGCAGAACAGTCCCAAAATGTACATTTCAAGTCCCAGTCCTGGGCTGAATGACTCCAGAGATTGCATGCCCAGTGAAGGCATAAGCAGTGCTGCTCCCTGCTGAGGTACAGATGCCCTGTAACACACATTTTAGCTGACAATCATTGCAGCACCAATTTGTTTTTCTCTGCACTGTCTCCATGTCTGCAGGGGAGCTATAGAAGAACTTAAGACCAGGAAATTGCTCAATTGTGTTTTGCCAATTGGAGTGAAAACTGCACGCCCAGCCCCCTGGCATAGCTGGCAAGCCCTTTCCACTCCTGCAGCATTCTGGGAGGACCTTCCCAGTGAATAACTTCACAGCTTATCTCACGGGGCTGTCCTTTACCTTTTGGAATAAGTCCATTCTCTGTCTCCTAGTCATCCACCACATTGTAACAGCACTGAGAGTCAGGACAACCTGGAGGGGAAACTCATATTCACTGGAAGAAGAGTCAGTTTGGTTACGAGGACAGAGATAAAGTGATGGGAAGCTCGGAAGAAAAATTCAAGAGGGAGTTTTTTTGCTCGCTCATTGACACTGCTTGAGTGTCCATTGAAGAAATTTTTGGACAAATGAAGCACCACAAAAAGACCTAAAAGACCACTAAAAGACCTATGACCTTAGTAAGTTGCCGGCGGACAGGAAAACACTCCTGAACAATTATATGGATCTTCACTGGACGCTGACACATAAGGAATGCTTCAATGTCAATGATAAAGACCTGTATGTCAAATTGGACAACAGCCATCCCATTTTTCAATATGGGAAGCTCTCTCCACTCCAAGTTCTTCAATTCATGCATGATGCAGAGCTGAAGGACACTTTTCCTGATGTGTGGAAAGTGTTGACGATTCTGCTCACGCTGCAGGTCACAGTTGTGAGTCATGAACACAGATTTTCAAAGCTCAGGCTGATTAAAACATGTCTTCGATCAACAATGGCCAATGAGAGACTGACATGGCTTGCTATTTTGAAAATGCCATTGGCCAGTCTTTGGATCTCTCTGATGCTGTGCTTCAGTTTGCAAGGGCAAAGGCTAGAAGAACAACTTTTTGAACTAAAGGACTAGGTTAACATTCTAAGGCTGTCACCTATTGTAACACTATTTAATACTAGTCCACCCAATGTTGGTGCACAGTTCAATTTCTTGCTGTTAGTACATTTCAGTTATTCTTAAAATTAAAAAGTTTATATAAGCTTAGAGGAAACATTTTTTTATTTGCTTATATATGGCATGAATAAATACAGATTTATAGATCCTAGATTGCAAATGTATTGTCTTCTATGACAGGGATAAATCATGCATGCAAATCGTGCATCAAAGTTTTGAAATGGGCTACCAATGCAATAAAAAATAAATTATTGAAAAGTTTAACAAATGGAGGTGAGGGACACACTCCTCGCCTGGGGCTCCATTTAGTCTAGGGCCGTCCCTGACTGTGATCATCTGATCTGCCCTCCTCTGTAACACAGGCCAGGGAACTGCCCTGAAATAATTCCTAGAGCAGAACTTTTAGAAAAAATCCCATCTTGATTTAAAAATTTTCAGTCCAGCTTGCCTCCCAATTCTCCCCAAAACCTTCATCATCATAGGAGCACCTCCAGCCCACCAACAAAACTTCAAAACCCAAATGGGAATATAGCTCCAGCTTACCTCACTCCTTAACCTCCCAACCAGCTAACAGCCCACAGATGAGAAAGAAATCCCCAGTCACCAGCCCCCTCCACACACACAGAATACTTAGCTTCTCTAAGGTTCCCCCGGGACTCGGAAGAGTCTTGGGGAGGTGAAGTTCCATAAACATATAAGAAATGCTATCATGGCCCATCTGTAATATGATGGTAAGTGACTAGTTGCTGTTTTTCTCTACTCTCAAAGCCACAGCACTGTCAATGGCCAGACTGTCAAGGACAGGGCCTCTGTCTGCTGCTGAGAAGGGCAAACTTAAGGGGGTAGAAAAAGAAGACTTGGGACAACGTGTTTGTAGAGCTCAAGGCAGAATCCCAGAGGAAACCAGACTGGTGGAGGGGTGGAGGCAGTACATGGGGACCCAGAGGGAGAAGGAAATGCAGCTCTCCCAGGAGATCATGACAGTGGCTAAGGACAATGTAGCAGTGGCCAGGGACAGCATTGCCATGGCCAAGGAGAGCATGGAAAAAACAAGGAGATGCAGAGGCTATCCTGAGCCAGAATGCTCTCCTGCAAAACATGTTCCTGCTCGGCCAGAGCCCTGCAATCCCATAATTTAGGACTCAGTCATGTCCCTCAACCCCTGGGCAATACTGTCTACAGGAACCAGCTCCAACTCCTCCACACTACATCCCCACAGGAGTGCACCAGCAGCAATTTCCATCTCCAAACCAATGCCTGGGAACTGAGAACACTGGATCCTGGGAGCCCAGCATTGCTGAGCCCAGCAGTGCCCCTGAAAAATTTGAGCCACAGCGCTCAACCCCAGACACGGACAAGAAGAGGCAGAGGGAAGGTGAACACATGCCTATTACTTTAAGCACCCGCCCACACACCACAACCTCGCTCTGTTGCATGGATCATACTGTTGCAATTTCCATTTTGTTTGAACTATTGCTTTAATTAAAGGTTTTTTTATAGTTGATTAGTTAGTAGATTGTTTGGTTAAAATATATTTTCAAATATTGTTATTTTGCCATTGGTTTAATTAAAACTTTATTTTTGGTTCTGGAATTGTTCCTTTATAAGAAGAACAGAAGAACGACCATACTGGGTCAGACCAAAGGTCCATCCAGCCGAGTATCCTGTCTACCGACAGTGGCCAATGCCAGGTGCCCCAGAGGGAGTGAACCTAACAGATAATGATCAAGAGATCTGTCTCCTGCCATCCATCTCCACCCTCTGACAAACAGAGGCTAGAGACACCATTCCTTACCCATCCTGGCTAATAGCCATTAATGCACTTAACCTCCATGAATTTATCCAGTTCTCTTTTAAACCCTGTTATAGTCGTAGCCTTCACAACCTCCTCAGGCAAGGAATTCCACAGGTTGACTGTGCACTGAGTGAAGAAGAACTTCCTTTTATTTGTTTTAAACCTGCTACCCATTAATTTAATTTGGTGGCTCCTAGTTCTTATATTATGGGAACAAGTAAATAACTTTTCCTTATTTACTTTCTCCATACCACTCATGATTTTATATACCTCTATCATATCCCTCCTTAGTCTCCTCTTTTTCAAGCTGAAAAATCCTAGCCTCTTTAATCTCTCCTCATATGGGACCCGTTCCAAATCCCTAATCGTTTTAGTTGCCCATCTCTGAACCTTTTCTAATGCCAGTATATCTTTTTTGAGATGAGGGAACAACATCTATACGCAGTATTCAAGATGTGGGTGTATCATGGATTTATATAAGGGCAATAAGATATTCTCCGTCTTATTCTCTATCCCTTTTTTAATGATTCCCAACATCCCGTTTGCTTTTTTGACTGCTGCTGCACACTGCGTTGACGTCTTCAGAGAACTACCCACAATGACTCCAAGATCTTTCTCCTGATTAGTTGTAGCTAAATTAGACCCCATCATATTGTGTGTATAATTGGGGGTATTTTTTCCAATGTTCATTACTTTACATTTATCCACATTAAATTTCATTTGCCATTTTGTTGCCCAATCACTTAGTTTTGTGAGATCTTTTTGAAGTTCTTCACAGTCTGCTTTGGTCTTAATTATCTTGAGCAGTTTAGTATCATCTGCAAACTTTGCCACCTCACTGTTTACCCCTTTCTCCAGATCATTTATGAATAAGTTGAATAGGATTGGTCCTAGGACTGAGCCTTGGGGAACATCACTAGTTACCTCTCTCCATTCTGAAAATTTACCATTTATTCCTAGCCTTTGTTCCCTATCTTTCAACCTGTTCTCAATCCATGAAAGGCTCTTTCCTCTTATCCCATGACAACTTAATCTACGTAAGAGCCTTTGGTGAGGGACCTTGTCAAAGGCTTTCTGGAAATCTAAGTACACTATGTCCACTGGATCCCCCTTGTCCACATGTTTGTTGACCCCCTTAAAGACCGCTAATAGATTAGTTAGACATGATCTCCCTTTACAGAAACCATGTTGACTTTTGTGCAACAATTTGTGTTCTTCTATGTGTCTGACAATTTTATTCTTTACTATTGTTTCAACTAATTTGCCTGGTACTGATGTTAGACTTACCGGTCTGTAATTGCCAGGATCACCTCTAGAGCTCTTCTTAAATATTGGCGTTACATTAGCTATCTTCCAGTCACTGGATACAGTAGCTGATGTAAAGGACAGGATACAAACCATAGTTAATAGTTCCACAATTTCACATTTGAGTTCTTTCAGAACTCTTGGGTGAATGTCATCTGGTCCCGGTAACTTGTTACTGTTAAGTTTCTCAGTTAATTCCAAAACCATCTCTAGTGACACTTCAATCTGTGACAATTCCTCAGATTTGTCACCTACAAAAGACGGCTCAGGTTTGGGAATCTCCCTAACATCCTCAGCTGTGAAGGCTGAAGCAAAGAATAATATAAAATTATTTATAATAAAAACCATTCACAATCCATCCACTATGAGTCATTATTGCATTTAACTCAAAAATCCTTTAGATAAAGCTGAAATAATTCATGGGGTTTTACAAAAATACTTAGGGAACATTCCATTTCTACCACCTATACACAACACCCCAGTATTCACAATGTGTCTATCCCGACACCCGCTCCATGGACTAACAGCTGCACACCTTCAGGCCTGAGACTCAAAATATGAACAATAGGCATCCCTGATAATATTCCCCAGGGTGTTAGCGCCAGGCTGGCTGCTTGACCTGCCAAGCAAGTCTCTGAACCTCAGCCTCCTATCCATTGTTAAGATTTTCTTCATTGCTCTCACCAATACTGTGTAGAACACGATATGCAGTTATAAAGGCTGGGATGTTTTTTCTGCTGCTTCCAACCTATTCGATAAATAGCACCATCTGCCTTTCAAACAGCCAAATGCACGTTCCACCACCATTCTGCGATAGTTAAATGTTCCTTCCTTCTGTCCAAGAGGCCTGTGCATGGTTTCATTAACCAGGGCATCAGAGGACAAACTGGGTCTCCAGAATAACCAGATCAACCTCCACACCATTAATGTCCACAGTACTCCTGGGGGGGGGGGGGGAACAGTCTTTCCTACATTCATCTCAATAGAACTGAGTTTAAAAATTCAGCCATGACCTCCTGAGCCTTACCAGCTGTAAGACTTGGCTAGTCAGCACCTTATCAATGGCATATCCCAGTGGCTCTCAATCTTTCCAGACAACTGTACCCCTTTCAGGAGTCTGATTTGTCTTGTGTACTTCCAAGTTTCACTTCACTTTAAAATTACTTGCTGACAAAAGCAGACATAAAAATACAGAAGTGTCACAGCACAGTAATGCTGAGAAATTGCTCTCTCTCTCTCTCATTTCTACCATACAATTATAAAATAAATCAATTGGAATATAAATACTGTACTTACATTTCAGTGTATAGTCTATCAAGCCATATAAACAAGTTACTGTCTGTAGGAAATGTTAGTTTGTATGACTTCACTAGTGATTTTTATGTAGCCTGTTGTAAAACAAGGCAAATATCTAGATGAGCTGATGTATTCCCTGGAAGACCTCTGTGTACCCCTGATTGAGAACCACTGGCATAACAGACCTGTCTGAGAATGGCCCCAGCAGCTGATCCCCCACATTGAATTGGTTGGCTCGAGAGCAGTAACAGACTGGGGTGCTCAGCTTCCATGTTGGTTCTCTGTGCACAGATCTCAAAAAAAGGTCATCCTCCCCACCCGGAAGTTTGAGGCCTGCAGAATGATCCTTTCCTATCAATCCACACTGGTTTCCCAGGCCCATAAGTGGGGGCATCTGACTATATCTCCCATAATGCAACTCGATCTCCCCAATTGCTGAGCCACCACAGTCCATCATGGGAGTCCCTGGACCTGGTTCATATAGAAGATGTACAAATAGTTTTGATAAAAGATTTTAAACCAGCCCTAAGCAAACGTCATAAATATACAAGAGAAAATGGCAATCACCACAGGGGACATTGTTTTAACCAGAATAGATTTCCTTTGCAATATGAAAGCATTGTAAAGCCACATACAAATTAGACCAGCAGCACAGGATAGCTGCTGCCATTTATTAGTAGTACTGCGGTAGTACTTAGAGGCTGCAGCAAACCCCAGGGCTCTGTTATACATGGCACTGTACACACACCGAGTGAGAGCCAGTCCCTGCCACCAGAGAGCTTAATAAAGGCCAGGAAGGGAAATGGAGGCACAGAGAGGAGAAGGGACTTGCCCAAGGCCACCCAACAAGTCAGGGTCAGAGCTGGGAACAGTCAGTACTCCAGACCGTGCTGCCTCTCCTCTCCTCTCTCACTGACCTCTGCCTCAGCATCTGCAAGCTTTAAACCAGCCCCCGAGGTTCTCTAACTTCCTTAGAATAACAGAACCATAGAATCACAGAGTTAGAAGGGACCGCAAGGGTCATCTAGTAAAACCCCCTACCAAGATGCAGGATTTGTTATGTCTAAACCATCTAAGACAGACGGCTCCAGCCTCCTTTTGAAAACCTCCAGCGAAGGAGCTTCCACGCCCTTCCGAGGCAGTTTGTTCCATTGTCCTGCTGTTCTTACAGTTAGGAAGTTTTTCCTGAGATTTAATCTAAATCTGCTAGCCTGTCGTTTGAACCCGTTGCCTCTTGTCCTGTGTTCTCTGTGTTTCTTCCCCGAAAGCCCCCGGGAAATCAGTGACCCTCATAGCTGTGAGAAGTCACCATCCCTGCTCACTGAATAGTGCCTGCATGTCCCTCCCGGCTGCCCCAGACATGCCACTGTCAATTGAAAAGCTCCAGACACGGACTCTGCGTCCCTGCTCAGCTTTGGCCTCTCAGTGGGATTCTGGCAGAGGCATATGGTTGGCAAGAAAACATGGATTTCTGGAAATAATCCAATTGACTAATTGGTAAGAAATCACTTAATCTCTTGGTAATTGATTTGCTGTGACCCTGAGAGGTGATACATGGTGGGAACATGACAGCTGGGCTGGGCAGAGACCTGGAGAACACATAGCCAGGACTGTCACTCAGCTGACAAGGGCTCAGCAGGGGAGTGGCAGAAGGCCTGTTGAAATTAGACAGACGTGAGGAGACTGAACCCACGGTGGATGAGGAGCTGGAAGTAGGGTTCCCCCACAAACCTGGAGCTTTGCCCCTGCCATGAACATACAGAGACCTCTCCTTCTCCTCCTGGGACATGGAGCCCTTCCTGGCCGCATTGCTGGGACACCAACAGTGCCTGGGGAAAGACAATTCTGGAGATTGAAACATCTTGTAAACTAGAGTCAGGGAGAGCAAATCCCAGGGAGGACAACAAAATGCCTGTCTTCACTGATGTGAAAGTGTAACCCGAGTGCTGCCCCGGCCCGACTCCTAAGCACACACTAAAACCTCTCACAAGAGTAAGATGGGGCTTTAAATGTGAACTAGCTCATCTGTCCGGGATGGGGAGAATAGACTAAAGCTCAAATGCTGCTGATGCAGCTACTTTATGCTGCTAATCCAATCACTCTGCCATGCTAATCCAACCACTCTGTGGTGTTCTGCAGTGTGACTGCTCCCCTCCTGTGAGGCTAATTTGAGAGGAGTTAATTATGGCTTTGTCTCCACTAGCACTTTTGTTGGTAAAAATTTTGTCAGTCAGAGGTGTGAAAAAAACACCCCACAACAGACATAAATGTCACCAACAAAAGTGCCAGCATAGACAGCGCTGTGTTGATGGGAGACGCTCTCCTGCCGACATAGCTACTGCCGCTCTTTGGGGGTGATTATGCCGGCAGGAGAGCAGCCACACACGAGACCTTACAGCAGCACAGTCAATAGTTTAAACATAGGCACAGTGTAGAGAATTCAAGCTAACACTGCAGTGAAGACAAGCCCGGAGAGTGTGAAACATCCTCATTTCACTACCCATTGAACCCGACAATCTAGCCAGTTTTCTATCCACCTTATCGTCCATTCAACCAGCTCATACTTCTTTAACTTACTGGCAAGAATACTGTGGGAGACCGTGTCAAATGTTTTGCTAAAGTCAAGGAACAACACGTCCACTGCTTTCCCCTCATCCACAGAGCCAGTTATCTCGTCATAGAAGGCAATTAGATTAGTCAGGCATGACTTGCCCTTGGTGAATCCATGCTGACTGTTCCTGATCACTTTCCTCTCCTCTAAGTGCTTCAGAATTGATTCCTTGAGGACCTGCTCCATGATTTTTCCAGGGACTGAGGTGAGACTGACTGGCCTGTAGTTCCCAGGATCCTCCTTCTTCCCTTTTTTAAAGATTGGCACTACATTAGCCTTTTTCCAGTCATCTGGGACCTCCCCCGATCGCCATGAGTTTTCAAAGATAATGGCCAATGGCTCTGCAATCACATCCGCCAACTCCTTTAGCACTCTCGGATGCAGCGCATCCGGCCCCAGGGACTTGTGCTCATCCAGCTTTTCTAAATAGTCCCGAACCACTTCTTTCTCCACAGAGGGCTGGTCACCTCCTCCCCATTCTGTGCTGCCCAGTGCAGTAGTCTGGGAACTGACCTTGTTCGTGAAGACAGAGGCAAAAAAAGCATTGAGTACATTAGCTTTTTCCACATCCTCTGTCACTAGGTTGCCTCCCTCATTCAGTAAGAAGCCCACACTTTCCTTGACTTTCTTCTTGTTGCTAAGATACCTGAAGAAACCCTTCTTGTTACTCTTAACATCTCTTGCTAGCTGCAACTCCAGGTGTGATTTGGCCTTCCTGATTTCACTCCTGCATGCCCGAGCAATATTTTTGTACTCTTCCCCGGTCATTTGTCCAATCTTCCACTTCTTGTAAGCTTCTTTTTTGTGTTTAAGATCAGTAAGGATTTCACTGTTAAGCCAAGCTGGTCTCCTGCCATATTTACTCTTCTTTCTACACATCTGGATGGTTTGTCCCTGTAACCTCAATATGGTTTCTTTAAAATACAACCAGCTCTCCTGGACTCCTTTCCCCCTCATTTTGTTCTCCCAGGGGATCCTGCCCATCAGTTTCCTGAGTTTGTCAAAGTCTGCTTTTCGGAAGTCCAGGGTCTGTATTCTGCTGCTTTCTTTTTTTCCTTGTGTCAGGATCCTGAACTCATGGTCACTGCCTCCCAGGTGCCCATCCACTTTTGCTTCCCCTACTAATTCTTCCCTGTTTGTGAGCAGCAAGTCAAGAAGAGCTCTGCCCCAGTTGGTTCCTCCAGCACTTGCACCAGGAAATTGTCCCCAACACTTTCCAAAAACTTCCTGGATTGTCTGTGCACCGCTGTATTGCTCTCCCAGCAGATATCAGGGTGATTGAAATCTCCCATAAGAACCAGAGTCTGTGATCTAGTAACTTCCGCTAGTTGCCGGAAGAAAGCCTCATCCACCTCATCCCCCTGGGCCGGTGGTCTATAGCAGACTCCCACCACGACATCACCCTTGTTGCTTATGCTTCTAAACTTAATCCAGAAACACTCAGGTTTTTCTGCAGTTCATACCGCAGCTCTGAGCAGTCATACTGTTCCCGTACATACAGTGCAACTCCCCCATCTTTTTGGCCCTGCCTGCCCTTCCTGAACAGTTTATATCCATCCATGACAGTACTCCAGTCATGTGAGTTATCCCACCAAGACTCTGTTATTCCAATCACATCATAATTCCTTGACTGTGCCAGGACTTCCAGTTCTCCCTGCTTGTTTCCCTGGCTTCTTGCATTTGTGTATAGGCACTTGAGATAACTTGCTGTTTGTCCTGCTTTCTTAGTATGAGGCAGGAGCCCTCCCCTTTCGTGCTATCCTGCTCATGCTTCCTTCCGCTATCCCATGTCCCCACTTACCTCAGGGCTTTGGTCTCCTTCCCCCGGTGAACCTAGTTTAAAGCTCTCCTCACAAGGTTAGCCAACCTGCTTCCGAAGATGCTCTTCCCTCTCTTCATTAAGTGGAGCCAATCTCTGCCTAGCACTCCTCCTTCTTGGAACACCATCCCATGGTCAAAGAATCCAAAGCCTTCTCTCCGACACCACCAGCATAGCCATTTGTTGACTTCCACAATTCGATGGTCTCTACCAGGCCTTTTCCTTCCATGGGAAGGATGAACGAGAACATCACTTCCGCCTCAAACTCCTTTATCCTTCTTCCCAGAGCCACATAGTCTGCAGTGATCCGCTCAAGGTCATTCTTGGCAGTGTCATTGGTGTCCACGTGGAGAAGCAGGAAGGGGTAGCGATCTGAGGACTTGATGAGTCTTGGCAGTCTCTTCGTCACATCATGAATCCTAGCTCCTGGCAAGCAGCAGACTTCTCGGTTTTCCCGGTCAGGGCGGCAGATAGATGACTCAGTCACCCTGAGGAGAGAGTCCCCAACCACCACCACCTGCCTCCTCCTCTTGGGAGCGGTGATCGTGGAACCCCCATCTCTAGGACAGTGCATCTCATGCCTTCCAGTCGGCAGAGTCTCCTTCTGTTCCCTTCCCTCAGATGTATCATCTAGTCCACTCTCCGCATTAGTACCTGTGGAGAGAACATGAAAACGGTTGCTTATCTGTATCTGCACTGCTGGTACATGGACACTCCCCTTTCTTCTTCTGGAGGTCACATGTTGCCAAATTACTTCACCGTCCTCCTGTCCCTGCTGCACAGCCTGCTCTGCATCTTCAGAACATTGTGTCCGTAGAAGCATATCCTGACATCTGTCCAGAAAATCTTCAGTTTCTTTTATGCAACGCAGGGTCGATACTTGTTTCTCCAGACCTTGAACCTTCTCTTCCAATATGGAGACCAGCTTGCACTTTGTACAGACAAAGTCGAATCTGTCCTGTGGAAGAAAGACAAACATGGCACATCCAGTGCAGGTCACAACAGCTGAACGCTCCCCATCCATATTACCTTCCTTCTATGAGCTTCTTCAGGAGTTGTAGTAACTACTCAGAGAAGCCGGCAAAGATGTAAGCCTCAGTGGGCTCTCCCCGGGCTAACTCCCAGGCAAACTCCCTCTGTTAGCCTCTCTGCTGTTGTAGTGTTGGTTCAAGGGCTTAACCCAGGAAGTACTTTTGGTCCTCCAAGCCCCACAAACTATGCTACCTACTATTGAACCGATCAGCTGGCATCTTATCTATGATCTGTTTGTACATAGAAAGAGCCAGAGCATTCCTGTAACAGTCAGTAGTTTGGTTCTGCAGTAGCCTCTCAAAGACCTTGGCTTGCTCTCCAAGCTGCCAAAGTGATTTACACAAACAGGGGCTATTCCCAGAGTAGCACAGGTTCAGCATAAGTCCCCTTTGAGGTAGTGAAGCAAAGACCATGGAACATACAGGTCCAGACCAGGTGCACAGGCTGTGGCTGATCAAACTGGCTGCTCTCAGCTAGCTAGGATCTTTCTGCAAACAGAAGGGTTTAATTAAAGCCCAGAGCTTCCTGCAGGAGGGGAGGGATCCCTGTACAGGGAGCTGCTTCTCCATCCGCCCAACCCCCATGCATCCAGACCCCCTCATACCCAGACCCTCCTGCTGAGACTTACCCTTCCGCACTTAGAACCCCCCTCCTGATGAGCCCCATTCCCCTGCACTTGGACACCCCGATGAGCCACCTGTATCCGGATCCCCACCCAACTGAGCCCCAACTAGCTGCACTTGGACCCCCCCTGCAGAGTCCCATTACCATTGCACGCAGAACCCCCAACAAGCCCCTGTGCATCCAGATCTCCCCCCGCACCCAGATCTCCCACCCAGAACCCTCTCAACCCACACCTGGATCCCCCACACTGAGACACTCCACACTTGGATCCTGCCTTGCTGAGCCTACCCGCTCACACCTGGTGCACCTGGCACAGAGGGTCATGACTCTGGGGTATTTCTGGGCTAGGCCCGGTCCTTGTGCCATGTCAGGGTTGGGTGAAGCCTCACCGCTGAGTCCATGTCCCAGGGGGAGCTGCACAGTGATCTCCCACCTCTGTGCAGCCAGTGGCCTGTGCTCCCCAGTGCCATGGTGGAGCCTCCACATTTATTTGACAAATAAAAATTGCAGAATTTTGCCAAATTTTAAAATACTGTGTGGAGATTTTTAATTTTTTGGTGCAGAATGCCCTCAGGAGTAAAAGCAGCATTCGTTCAGAGGAAGATACAGGACCTGTCAGAACAAAGAACCATTCCAGTTTTGTCATAGGGCACATCAACATTGTAATCACAGGGTTTGATTACAGCTGGTGTAAACATACCTGGGCTAGCTCAGGTCCCAGAGCAGCAACGTGGTAGAGCACAAAGTGTGCACCGCTGCAGCCTCATTGCTCCAGTAATTGTGCCAGCAGATTAAATCTAGCTCAGGTATGTCTACATGAACTGTAGCCAGACCCGAACTATAAATTATTTGTCTGAAAAGTTTGCCCAGCTCTACCTGAAAGTGAGTCCTGGATTTGCCTTCTTGGACCACCAGGGCCCCACTCACTCTAGTGATAAGACCGATAATGTCCCTGGAGTGGCAGGTCCTGGATGGCAGAGGGAGAAACATCTCTCCCAACTGAGTCGGGAGAGGAGACATCATGGGGGGAGTTTTTTCTATAAAGTTTTTCTTGGGCCTTTCGAAGTCTCCTTGTTTAGGGGGCCTAGGGAGGACAGAGACCAATGGCAGGGTTACCAGTGCTGTGAGAGAGACTCATCTTCTGGACCTACCAGAACAGCAGGCAGAGGTGGAGTTGGGTTGGGAAGTGTTGTCAGGGCAGCAGTGTCCCCACAAGCATGATCCCTGTGGGATTTATGGGGAGCAGCCCTGGGACTGCTCTAGGACTATGCGAGCAGCCGCTCATTCAGGAGTGAGGGTCTCCCTCTCCTTGCAGGCTCCCTGGTGCCCTGGGGGGAGGTCCAACAGACACAGACATTGCCATGGGCAAGGGGGCTCAGCCGGATTCATGAAGTCCAATGGGAGGGCAGCCATATCAAGGGACTCTCTTGCAAGAACATGGGTCTCTGGATGCAGAGTGCCCCTGAGAGCAGCCAAGTCATATGCAGCAGGACTGGGCTGATGCTCACAGCCAAGTGCGGAGGGAATGATGGCCGAGCTTCAGCATGGGTGCAGCATAGATGGCCTCTGGCATCAGTCTTGAGGGCAAGTCTCAGCACTGATCTCCCTGCCTGAACCTGGCCCTTTCCTGATGGCACAGAGCTGAGGGACCAGCCCTGCTTTCCTCCCTGGTCAGCCACACCCTCCGGTACTGCGGGTGGTCAGTCAGGGTCACCCTGCCCAGGCATGCACCATGGGGCAGGCTCTGCCTCTTGCCCTGTGCCCAGACCCAGGGACAGGCTGTGAGTGAGTGTGCAGGAGGCAGAGGGGAAGGAGAGAAGCCATGGGGTGGCAGCTGTGTACAAGCCTCCCGGCCAGCTGCTGATAGTCTCCTTCAGAGAGGTTTCAGAGTAGCAGCCGTAGCTGTAGCTCACGAAAGCTTATGCTCTAATAAATTTGTTAGTCTCTAAGGTGCCACAAGTACTCCTTTTCTTTTTCCTTCAGAGAGCAGAGCTGTGTGCAGTGGGGGCAGAAGCAGCAGAGGGATGTGCTGTGGTGCCCAGATGTACAAGGACCCTCCTAGAAGGCACAGGTCTTTATCTGGTGGCTGTTCCCACGGTGGGTATGGGTGCGGTTCCCCCACAGCTGCTTCCCCAGAAGGAGGGTTCGCTCTGTGTGACTAAAAACCCCAGTCAATAGTATCAGGAGTCTCAGGCCTACTTCAGTGGCCAGTGCTGGCGGTGCACATGGGCTGCCTCCAGACAGGGCATGCGAGGGTTAACATCTCCAGTTCACCCCGAGATGGAGCACAGCCTGGTGTTGTCTGAACTGCTGCCTCCTGCTTCAAATGGATTCTAGCCACATTCTGGCCAGGCCCCCAGAGCGGGGCGTGTGTCCGGGCCAGACCAAACAGCACTGTCTGTTTATCAACTGCAGTGCCAGGCGCGCATCTAAGGGAGCAGCCAGAAAGCACAGCGCACATTTATTCCCTTGTACCACCTGGTGGGCATGTCCCACCGCAGCCAAGGGAGCCCTGTCCCTTCTCCAGTCCCTGTGACCACATGGCCTGCCCAGGAGCAGGGGCAGATGGGCTACAGAAGTTGTAATGAAGGGCATTCAACATTCTTTTGTCTTGACCCCTTACAACTTCTTGTGTCCTGCGGAGCTGCTGCGCTCTCTGGCTCTGCACCGGTCACACAGGCTGCAGGGTATGGGTCAGACAGCCTGCAGCATCTCTTGGCTTGAGTCTCTGCCTTCATACGTAGCTTGGGGAGCTTATTGAAGTTAATTGTTGGAACAGACTAGCTAAGAGGCTGCACCATCCCCCCCGCCCCCCCACACCTCCCGCCTTCATCCAGAATTCAGCAGTAGATTCCCATCGCTCTTATACACCCTCTGGGGCTGTCTATTGGGGGGAAGAGGGAAGGGACTCCCGTTTTTTCTCACACCCTTTTCCAGACCCTGCTGGTAAAGCAGCCATCTGTGCAAGGCAGCCACTGCTCGGTGACGTGATACTCCAGGCTGCGGAGCAGACTCAGGAGAGGTGGACTAACACTGCCTATATCCCGCACCTCATTCACCCAACTTGTCCAAGGATGTGGGAAGGAGACCGTTAATAGAATAATAAAATCATAGAAGATTAGGGTTTTTAGAGACCTCAAGAGGTACCTAGTCCAACCTCCTGCTCAAAGCAGGACCAACCCCAGCTAAATCATCCCAGCCTGGGCTTTGTCAAGCTGGGCCTTAAAAACCTCTAAGGATGGAGATTCCACCACCTCCATAGGGAACCCATTCCAGTGCTTCACCACCCTCCTAATGAAATAGTGTTTCCTAATATCCAACATAAACCTCCCCCACTGCAACTTGAGACCGTTGCTTCTTGTTCTGTCATCTGCCACCACTGAGAACAGCTGAACTCCATCCTCTTTGGAACCCCCCTTCAGGTAGTTGAGAGCTGCTATCAAATCCCCCCTCACTCTTCTCTTCTGCAGACTAAATAAGCCGAGTTCCCTCAGCCTCTCCTCGTAAGTCATGTGTTCCAGCCCCCTAATCATTTCCGTTGCCCTCCGCTGGACTCTCTCCAATTTGTCCACATCCCTTCTGTAGTGGGGGCCCCAAAACTGGACACAATACTCCAGATGTGGCCTCACCAGTGCTGAATAGAGGGGAATAATCACTTCCCTCGATCTACTGGCAATGCTCCTACTAATGCAGCCCTGTATGCCATTAAACTTCTTGGCAACAAGGGCACACTGCTGACTCATATCCAGCTGCTCATCCACTGTAATCCCCGGGTCCTTTTCTGCAGAACTGCCACTTAGCCAGTCAGTCCCCCAGCCTGTAGCAATGCATGGGATTATTCCATCCTAAATGCAGGACTCTGCCCTTGTCCTTGTTGAACCTCATCAGATTTCTTTTGGCCCAATTCTCCAATTTGTCTAGGTTATTCTGGACCCTATCCCTACCCTTCAGTGTATCTACCTCTCCCCACAGCTTAGTGTCATCCGTGAACTTGCTGAGGGTGCAATCTATCCCATCATCCGATCATTAATGAAGATGTTGAACAAAACCGACCTCAGGACTGACCCCTGGGGCACTCCGCTTGACACCTGCTGCCAACTAGACATCAAGCTGTTGATCACTTCCCGCTGAGCCGGACGATCTAGCCAGCTTTCTATCCACCGTATAGCCCATTTATCCAATCCACACTTCTTTAACTTACTGACAAGAATACTATGGGAGACCGTGTCAAAAGCTTTGTTCAAATGCTCTGTCACACTGTACCTCCTCTAGTCTAGCCAGATGTGCCTCACACAGGGACTCACCACAGCTGGTCTGACTCTGAGCCCTGGCCGGTCAGAAGGGAAGCAAAAGGTGGGGACGTCAAACAAATTGGTGAATGGGAAAGGAGCCCCCTCAAACCTTTCACTTAACCCAAACCACTTCCACCTGTCTGAAAAGAGCAGAACTTTCTTTCTTTCTTTCTTTCTTTCTTTCTTTCTTTCTTTCTTTCTTTCTTTCTTTTTCTTCAGTCCAAGGATCACAAACACATGGATTCCACTTTGCAGCATCCCAGTGTAATTCCAAACCTCATTTTAAAAATGGGTAAACTGAGGCACAGAGGTAACCTGCCAAGGGTTTCTTTAAAAAGTTGTCTTGGGCCCTTTGTAAAAATAAAGGAGACCTGAACGGGTTTGCCTTCTTTGCTTTGCTTGTTTTTTAGCTAGAACCATCAGGAATGCCCAACCTGGTGTTGCTGGACTGCTGCTTGGAAAGTATGTTATGTGAGGTCTCACCTCCAGTGAATTGTTAACAAAGAATTTGTATCTCAGTAGTGTTGGTTAGTCATTGTCATTCAATGGACACTCCCCCATTTCCCTCACATTAAACACCAGCATCTGTATCATGTTCCTGTGGACTAAGCCTTGTTTTCTTAGGAGCTGCAGAGACAAGAAGGAATCTGAGCTGTCATGGCCTG